>NW_026608546.1:0-63684 GCF_029499605.1 Hyla sarda | reverse complement strand
ATAATAATGTTATTGGGGGGGGGGGGGGGGGATTACAGGATCAGGATAATAATGGTATGGGGGGGGGGGATTACAGGATCAGGATAATAATGGTATGGGGGGGGGGGATTACAGGATCAGGATAATAATGGTATGGGGGGGGGGATTACAGGACCAGGATAATAATGGTATGGGGGGGGGATTACAGGACCAGGATAATAATGGTATGGGGGGGGGGATTACAGGATCAGGATAATAATGGTATGGGGGGGGGGGATTACAGGATCAGGATAATAATGGTATGGGGGGGGGGATTACAGGATCAGGATAATAATGGTATGGGGGGGGGATTACAGGATCAGGATAATAATGGTATGGGGGGGGATTACAGGATCAGGATAATGGTATGGGGGGGGGATTACAGGATCAGGATAATAATGGTATGGGGGGGGGATTACAGGATCAGGATAATAATGGTATGGGGGGGGGGGATTACAGGATCAGGATAATAATGGTATGGGGGGGGGGATTACAGGACCAGGATAATAATGGTATGGGGGGGGATTACAGGACCAGGATAATAATGGTATGGGGGGGGGGATTACAGGATCAGGATAATAATGGTATGGGGGGGGGGATTACAGGACAGGATAATAATGGTATGGGGGGGGGATTACAGGATCAGGATAATAATGGTATGGGGGGGGGGATTACAGGATCAGGATAATAATGGTATGGGGGGGGGATGGAAGGTGGGGGGATTACAGGATCAGGATAATAATGGTATGGGGGGGGGGATTACAGGATCAGGATAATAATGGTATGGGGGGGGGGATTACAGGATCAGGATAATAATGGTATGGGGGGGGGGGGATTACAGGACAGGATAATAATGGTATGGGGGGGGGGATTACAGGATCACGATAATAATGGTATGGGGGGGGGGGATTACAGGACCAGGATAATAATGGTATGGGGGGGGGGGATTACAGGACAGGATAATAATGGTATGGGGGGGGATTACAGGATCAGGATAATAATGGTATGGGGGGGGGGGATTACAGGATCAGGATAATAATGGTATGGGGGGGGGATTACAGGATCAGGATAATAATGGTATGGGGGGGGGGATTACAGGATCAGGATAATAATGGTATGGGGGGGGGATTACAGGATCAGGATAATAATGGTATGGGGGGGGATTACAGGATCAGGATAATAATGGTATGGGGGGGGGATTACAGGATCAGGATAATAATGGTATGGGGGGGGGATTACAGGATCAGGATAATAATGGTATGGGGGGGATTACAGGATCAGGATAATAATGGTATGGGGGGGATTACAGGACCAGGATAATAATGTATGGGGGGGGGATTACAGGATCAGGATAATAATGGTATGGGGGGGGGATTACAGGATCAGGATAATAATGGTATGGGGGGGGGATTACAGGATCAGGATAATAATGGTATGGGGGGGGATTACAGGATCAGGATAATAATGGTATGGGGGGGGATTACAGGATCAGGATAATAATGGTATGGGGGGGGATTACAGGATCAGGATAATAATGGTATGGGGGGGGATTACAGGATCAGGATAATAATGGTATGGGGGGGGATTACAGGATCAGGATAATAATGGTATGGGGGATTACAGGATCAGGATAATAATGGTATGGGGGGGGGGATTACAGGATCAGGATAATAATGGTATGGGGGGGATTACAGGACAGGATAATAATGGTATGGGGGGGGATTACAGGACAGGATAATAATGGTATGGGGGGGATTACAGGGATCAGGATAATAATGGTATGGGGGGGATTACAGGATAAGGATAATAATGGTATGGGGGGGATTACAGGATCAGGATAATAATGGTATGGGGGGGGGATTACAGGATCAGGATAATAATGGTATGGGGGGGGGGGATTACAGGATCAGGATAATAATGGTATGGGGGGGATTACAGGACAGAATAATAATGGTATGGGGGGGATTACAGGATCAGGATAATAATGGTATGGGGGGGGATTACAGGATCAGGATAATAATGGTATGGGGGGGGATTACAGGACAGGATAATAATGGTATGGGGGGGGGATTACAGGATCAGGATAATAATGGTATGGGGGGGGGATTACAGGATCAGGATAATAATGGTATGGGGGGGGGATTACAGGATCAGGATAATAATGGTATGGGGGGGGATTACAGGACAATAATGTTATGGGGGGAGGATTATAGGATCAGGATAATAATGGTATGGGGGGGGGATTACAGGATCAGGATAATAATGGTATGGGGGGGGGGATTACAGGATCAGGATAATAATGGTATGGGGGGGGGATTACAGGATCAGGATAATAATGGTATGGGGGGGGGGATTACAGGATCAGGATAATAATGGTATGGGGGGGGGGATTACAGGATCAGGATAATAATGGTATGGGGGGGGGATTACAGGATCAGGATAATAATGGTATGGGGGGGGGATTACAGGATCAGGATAATAATGGTATGGGGGGGGGATTACAGGATCAGGATAATAATGGTATGGGGGGGGGGGATTACAGGATCAGGATAATAATGGTATGGGGGGGGATTACAGGATCAGGATAATAATGGTATGGGGGGGGGGAATACAGGATCAGGATAATAATGGTATGGGGGGGGGGATTACAGGACAGGATAATAATGGTATGGGGGGGGATTACAGGACCAGGATAATAATGGTATGGGGGGGGGATTACAGGATCAGGATAATAATGGTATGGGGGGGATTACAGGACCAGGATAATAATGGTATGGGGGGGGGGATTACAGGATCAGGATAATAATGGTATGGGGGGGGGGGGGGATTACAGGATCAGGACAGGGGATGTCTTGGGGGTTATCACTCCTGACTACAGGTTGTTTGTGGTACTGCAGCTCAGTCCTATTAATTTCAATGGTGCTGAGCTGCAATACCAGACACAACCTGCAGACAGGAGTGGTGCTGTATTTTGTAATACTAGACAACCCCTTTAATAGCAACGCCAACTTCTGTATCTAGTAAAAAATTAAATGAAGATAAAAATAGGTGGTGCTACAATTCAGGATAAATAATAATTAGATGAATATATACTGTACGGAACTCACCCGGTATAGGGGGGGGGGGGGGTCACAGGAAACTTCCCGACCCTCCACTAACACCGCTGGGCCCAGTGGGCGTATAAATCCACAAGGTGACAGGTATGGAAAAGCCGCTCCCTCTACCGGTCCAGTATCCACATCTGTATATATATGGCCCTGAATATATATATATGGCCCAGTATCATATATGTAGAGATAAAAAGAAAACAATCCAGCGCTCAGAGGAACAGACACCAATAATAGAAAGGGATCCGGCCCCTTAATAATCCGGTCCTAATAATAGAAAGGGATCCGGCCCCTTAATAATCCCGGTCCTAATAATAGAAAGGGATCCGGCCCCTTAATAATCCGGTCCTAATAATAGAAAGGGATCCGGCCCCTTAATAATCCGGTCCTAATAATAGAAAGGGATCCGGCCCCTTAATAATCCGGTCCTAATAATAGAAAGGGATCCGGCCCCTTAATAATCCGGTCCTAATAATAGAAAGGGATCCGGCCCCTTAATAATCCGGTCCTAATAATAGAAAGGGATCCGGCCCCTTAATAATCCGGTCCTAATAATAGAAAGGGATCCGGCCCCTTAATAATCCGGTCCCTAATAATAGAAAGGGATCCGGCCCCTTAATAATCCGGTCCTAATAATAGAAAGGGATCCGGCCCCTTAATAATCCGGTCCTAATAATAGAAAGGGATCCGGCCCCTTAATAATCCGGTCCTAATAATAGAAAGGGATCCGGCCCCTTAATAATCCGGTCCTAATAATAGAAAGGGATCCGGCCCCTTAATAATCCGGTCCTAATAATAGAAAGGGATCCGGCCCCTTAATAATCCGGTTCCTAATAATAGAAAGGGATCCGGCCCCTTAATAATCCGGTCCTAATAATAGAAAGGGATCCGGCCCCTTAATAATCCGGTCCTAATAATAGAAAGGGATCCGGCCCCTTAATAATTCGGTCCTAATAATAGAAAGGGATCCGGCCCCTTAATAATCCGGTCCTAATAATAGAAAGGGATTCGACCCCTTAATAATCCGGTCCAAATAATAGAAAGGGATCTGGCCCCTTAATAATCCGGTCCCAATAATAGAAAGGGATCTATCACCTTAATAATCCAGATCTTAATCCGGTCCTAATAATAGAAAGGGATCTAGCACCTTAATAATCCGGCCCCTTAATAATCCTCGGTACTAATAATAGAAAGGGATCCGGCCCCTTAATAATACGGACCCTAATAATAGAAAGGGATCTATCACCTTAATAATCCAGATCTTAATCCGGTCCTAATAATAGAAAGGGATCTAGCACCTTAATAATCCGGTCCCTAATAATAGAAAGGGATCCGGCCCCTTAATAATCCGGTCCTAATAATAGAAAGGGATCCGGCCCCTTAATAATCCGGTCCTAATAATAGAAAGGGATCCGGCCCCTTAATAATCCGGTCCTAATAATAGAAAGGGATTCGACCCCTTAATAATCCGGTCCTAATAATAGAAAGGGATCTGGCCCCTTAATAATCCGGTCCCAATAATAGAAAGGGATCTATCACCTTAATAATCCAGATCTTAATCCGGTCCTAATAATAGAAAGGGATCTAGCACTTTAATAATCCGGCCCCTTAATAATCCGGTACTAATAATAGAAAGGGATCCGGCCCCTTAATAATCCGGTCCTAATAATAGAAAGGGATCCGGCCCCTTAATAATCCGGTCCTAATAATAGAAAGGGATCCGGCCCCTTAATAATCCGGTCCTAATAATAGAAAGGGATCCGGCCCCTTAATAATCCGGTCCTAATAATAGAAAGGGATCCGGCCCCTTAATAATCCGGTCCTAATAATAGAAAGGGATCCGGCCCCTTAATAATCCGGTCCTAATAATAGAAAGGGATCCGGCCCCTTAATAATCCGGTCCTAATAATAGAAAGGGATCCGGCCCCTTAATAATCCGGTCCTAATAATAGAAAGGGATCCGGCCCCTTAATAATCCGGTCCTAATAATAGAAAGGGATCCGGCCCCTTAATAATCCGGTCCTAATAATAGAAAGGGATCCGGCCCCTTAATAATCCGGTCCCAATAATAGAAAGGGATCCGGCCCCTTAATAATCCGGTCCCAATAATAGAAAGGGATCTATCACCTTAATAATCCGGTCCTAATAATAGAAAGGGATCCGGCCCCTTAATAATCCGGTCCTAATAATAGAAAGGGATCCGGCCCCTTAATAATCCGGTCCCAATAATAGAAAGGGATCCGGCCCCTTAATAATCCGGTCCCAATAATAGAAAGGGATCTATCACCTTAATAATCCAGATCTTAATCCGGTCCTAATAATAGAAAGGGATCTAGCACCTTAATAATCCGGTCCCAAGCCCCTTCACTTACCTCACTGGGGTAGGAATATATATTGGAGGTCATTTCTTGAAATAAATGAGGTGAGATCTTCTCCATATTTTTGTTGGACTGGTGGATCCCCCAGTGAAGTACGTTACGGTGCTAGATCCCTTTCTATTATTGGTGTCTGTTCCTCTGGATTGTTTTCTTTTCATCTCTACAACTTCTGGATCTAAAGCTTTACCTGGCACCGACCTCTCCAAGACACAGCAGTCCGGACCGCTATGATCGGTGGGTGTCTCAGTATCCTGACATAGACCAATGCGCAGCACTCACTGCCATCTGTGTTTAATAGATTTATTCTCCACAAGAACCTCTAGAACAGTCCTGTACAGTCAGAACCTCACGTTATGGATGAGTCTTCCTCAGGGTTCTGGAGCAGCCAATAATTAAATCATTCTGCCTCAAAACTAATGAACACTGGTGGGGGTGGTCTGACTGAGCTCCGCCCTTCACCTGCAGGGTACACGTTTTACAGGAACAATCCAGAATAATGTGACTTATGTACAGTGCCAGGGGGGAGGGGCCTGAAGTCTTGGGCCATGCTTTGCCCCTTTATGCCCTGGTCTCTCGATGGATCCTTCAGTGCCCCCGTAAGTCCTTTTTGGACTTTTTTGACGGGGTCACCTGCCCGGACACAAAGTCTTTACTGGATGGAGCTGGAGAAGACTCTTCCTCTTTCTGGACTTTGCTGGAAATAAGACTGAATTTGCTCCAGAGTTTTCCCTTTAGTCTCGGGGACACACAGGACGGTGAACAGGACGTTGAGTCCACAGAAAGCAGCAAATAACCAGAAGGTCCCATAGGAGGTCAGAAGATCCTGCACGACCAATCACAACAGCTCAGAAGCTGACTCCGCCCACAAATGCCCCACCCCGTCCCCTCCCCACGGACTTACCAGTAGGTCATGAAAAATCTTTGTAACAAGAAAAGCGCAGCCCCAATTGGTGACGACACACACTCCGCTGGCCACGCCCCGGGCACGAAGAGGGAAGATCTCAGACATGAGGAGCCAGGGAATGGGGCCCCAGCCGATGGCGAACCCTGTGGGGGGAGGAGAAGGGTCACTGTGCTGAAGCTTCATGCAGCTCCCCTATCTGCATGGCATATGGGCTAGGGACTGGCATTACTAGGGGGGTGTGGAGAGTGGGGACCACACCGGGTGAAACCACCAAGTGGGGAGGTAATCCTTAGCAACCCTTCACTGCCTCCGCATTCACAGAATCAGTACACTAGAATGGGGGAGCAGGACCAATCATTTCCCATTCACTCACACGCTGCATATACTTCATGCTCGCAGCGTGGGAGCCGCAGGAACGCGATCATGTGACGACATTGCGCCTGCCTGAGATCCCGTCCCCGCAGCTCACACGCTGCAGGGATGAAGATGGGGAAGAGCTGCTCGTGGGAACAAGGAATAGGTGAGTATTATTATTATTGTTTTTCTACTATGTTTGGGGCACGGAGGCATTATATGTGAGGGGGCACAGGACAGGGGGGCATAATTATATGTGAGGGGGCACAGGACAGGGGGGCATAATTATATGTGAGGGGCACAGGACAGGGGGGCATAATTATATGTGAGGGGCACAGGACAGGGGGGCATAATTATATGTGAGGGGCACAGGACAGGGGGGCATAATTATATGTGAGGGGCACAGGACAGGGGGGCATAATTATATGTGAGGGGCACAGGACAGGGGGGCATAATTATATGTGAGGGGCACAGGGCATAATTATTATATGTGAGGGGCACAGGACAGGGGGGCATAATTATATGTGAGGGGCACAGGACAAGGGGCATTATTATGTGAGGGGCACAGGACGGGGGGGATATTATTATTATTATACGTGAGGGGCACAGGGCATAATTATTATATGTGAGGGGCACAGGACATTATTATTATTATTATTATATGTGAGGGGCACAGGACATTATTATTATTATTATTATATGTGAGGGGCACAGGACATTATTATTATTATTATTATATGTGAGGGGCACAGGGCATAATTATTATATGTGAGGGGCACAGGACAAGGGGTATTATTATGTGAGGGGCACAGGACGGGGGGGGGGATATTATTATATGTGAGGGGCACAGGGCATAATTATTATATGTGAGGGGCACAGGACAGGGGGGCATAATTATTATATGTGAGGGGCACAGGACAAGGGGCATTATTATTATATGTGAGGTGCACAGGACAGAGGGCATAATTATTATTATTATTATTATTATGTGAGGAGGACAGGGGGCATCATTATTATATGTAAGGGGCACAGGACATATTATTATATGTAAGGGGCACAGGACAGGGGACATTATTATTATATGTGAGGGGCACAGGACAGGGGGGCATAATTATGATTATTATTATATGTGAGGAGGACAGGGGGCATAATTATATGTAAGGGGCACAGGACGGGGCATTATTATGTGAGGGGCACAGGACGGGGGGGATAATTCTTAATTATTATTATATGTGAGGAGCACAGGACAGGGGACATTATTATTATAATTATTATATGTAAGGGGCACAGGACAGGGGGCATAATTATTATTATATGTAAGGGGCACAGGACAGGGGACATTATTATTATATGTGAGGGGCACAGGACAGGGGACATTATTATTATTATATGTGAGGGGCACAGGACAGGGGGCATAATTATTATTATTATATGTAAGGGGCACAGGACAGGGAGCATCATTATTATTATATGTGAGGGGCACAGGACAGGGGGCATAATTATTATTATTATATGTGAGGTGTACAGGACAGGGGGCATAATTATTATTATTATATGTGAGGAGGACAGGGGGCAAATTATTATATGTAAGGGGCACAGGACATTATTATTATAGGTGAGGAGGACAGGGGGCATAATTATTATATGTAAGGGGCACAGGACATTATTATTATAGGTGAGGAGGACAGGGGGCATAATTATTATATGTGAGGGGCAAAGGACAGGGGACATTATTATTATTATTATTATATGTGAGGGACACAGGATAGGGGCCATAATTATGATTATTATTATATGTGAGGAGGACAGGGGGCATAATTATATGTAAGGGGCACAGGACAGGGGGGCATAATTATTATTATATATGAGGAGCACAGGACAGGGGACATTATTATTATAATTATTATATGAGAGGGGCACAGGACAGTGGGGCATAATTATATGTGAGGGGCACAGGACAGGGGGGCATAATTATTATTATTATATGTGCGGGGGCACAGGACAGGGGCATAATTATTATATGTGAGGGGCACAGGACAGGGGGCAAAATTATTATATGTAAGGGGCACAGGACAGGGTGCATAATTATTATTTGTGAGGAGCACAAGGGGCATAATTATTATTATATGTGAGGAGGACAGGACATTATTATTATTATTATTATTATTATATGTGAGGGGCACAGGACATTATTATTATTATATGTGAGGAGGACAGGACATTATTATTATTATTATTATTATATGTGAGGGGCACAGGACATTATTATTATTATTATTATATGTGAGGACAGGACATTATTATTATATGTGAGGGGCAAAGGACATTATTATTATTATTATATGTGAGGGGCACAGGACATTATTATTATATGTGAGGGGCAAAGGACATTATTATTATTATATGTGAGGGGCACAGGACATTATTATTATTATTATTATTATATGTGAGGGGCACAGGGGGCATAATTATTATTATTATATGTGAGGGGCATAGGACATTATTATTATTATATGTGAGGCGGACAGGACATTATTATTATTATATGTGAGGGGCACAGGACATTATTATTATATGTGAGGGGCACAGGACATTATTATTATTATTATATGTGAGGGGCAAAGGACATTATTATTATTATTATTATTATATGTGAGGGGCACAGGACATTATTATTATATGTGAGGGGCAAAGGACATTATTATTATTATATGTGAGGGGCACAGGACATTATTATTATTATTATTATTATTATATGTGAGGGGCACAGGGGGCATAATTATTATTATTATATGTGAGGGGCATAGGACATTATTATTATTATATGTGAGGCGGACAGGACATTATTATTATTATATGTGAGGGGCACAGGACATTATTATTATATGTGAGGGGCACAGGACATTATTATTATTATATGTGAGGAGGACAGGACATTATTATTATATGTGAGGAGGACAGGACATTATTATTATATGTGAGGAGGACAGGACATTATTATTATATGTGAGGGGCACAGGACATTATTATTATTATTATATGTGAGGGGCACAGGACATTATTATTACAGTTGGGATAAAGTTTGTGCACCCTGCAGAGTTAATATCTTGTACTGCCCCCTTTGGCAAGTATCACAGCTTGTAAACGCTTTCTCTAGCCAGCCAAGAGTCTTTCAATTCTTGTGTGAGGTATCTTTGCCCATTCTTCCTTACAAAAGTCTTCCAGTTCTTTGAGATTTCTGGGCTGTGTCACGCACTGCTCTTTTAAGGTCTATCCATAGATTTTCAATTATGTTGAGGTCAGGAGATTGTGAAGGCCATGGCAAAACCTTCAGTTTACACCTCTTGATGTAATCCCCCATGGATTTCGAGGTGTGTTTAGGATCATTATCCATTTGTAGAAGCCATCCTCTCTTTATCTTCAGCTTTTTCACAGATGGCATCAAGTTAGCATCCAAAATTTGCTGTAATTTTATTGAATCCATTTTTCCTTCTACTCGTGAGATGTTCCCTGTGCCACTGGCTGCAATACAACCCCAAAGCATGATTGATCCACCCCCATGCTTAACAGTTGGACAGAGGTTCTTTTCATTAAATTCTGTTCCCCTTCTTCTCCAAACGTACCTTTGCTCATTTTGGCCAAAAAGTTCAATTTTAACCTCATCGGTCCACAGAACTTGTTTCCAAAATGCATCAGGCTTGTCTATATGTTCATTTACAAAGTTCAAACGCTGATTTTTGTGGTGAGGACGTAGAAGAGGTTTTCTTCTGATGACTCTTCCATGAAGACCATATTTGTACAAGTATCTCTTTATAGTGGAATAGTGAACCACAACTCCAGTGTCTGCCAGATCTTTCTGGAGGGATTGTGCAGTCAAACGTGGGTTTTGAATTGTTTTTCTCACAATCCTGCGAGCTGTTCTGTCTGATATTTTTCTTGGTCTTCCAGATCTTGCTTTAACTTCCACTGTTCCTGATGACTGCCATTTCTTAATTACATTCAGAACAGAGGATATTGACATCTGAAAACGTTTTGCTATCTTCTTATAGCCTTCTCCAGCTTTGTGAGGTTCAACTATTTTCAGTTTCAGATTTCTAGACAACTGCTTAGAAGAACCCGTGGTGCTGATTGTTGGGGCAAGGTCAGATGAGTCTGGGCATTTATAACCTTTGAGATTGACATCACCTGGTCTTCCCAGATGATGATTGAGAACAATCCATGACACTGGCTTTGCAAAGGGGGCAGTGCATGCTATAACTTTTGCAGTGGCCATTTTTAGTTTTCTGTTATTATGAAAGTGTAAATGATGGAAATAAAATTTAACTTTTGGTGACATATTATAATAATGTCTAATCTGTAATTTGATCCTTTTGGAGATTTTTCCATCTTTCCTTGGCTTCTTTATGCACATTAATAACATTTTTTACCTGGGGTGCCCAAACTTTTGATCCACACTGTATATGTGAGGGGCACAGGACAGGACACTATTATATGTGAGGGGCACAGGACATTATTATTATATGTGAGGGGCACAGGACATTATTATTATTATTATTATATGTGAGGAGGACAGGACATTATTATTATTATTATATGTGAGGGGCACAGGATATTATTACTATATGTGAGGGGCACAGGACATTATTATTATTATTATTATATGTGAGGGGCACAGGACATTATTATTATATGTGAGGGGCACAGGACATTATTATTATTATATGTGAGGAGGACAGGACATTATTATTATTATTATTATTATATGTGAGGGGCACAGGACATTATTATTATTATTATATGTGAGGGGCACAGGACATTATTATTATTATTATATGTGAGGGGCACAGGACATTATTATTATTATTATATGTGAGGGGCACAGGACATTATTATTATTATATGTGAGGAGGACAGGACATTATTATTATTATTATTATATGTGAGGGGCACAGGACATTATTATTATTATTATTATATGTGAGGGGCACAGGACATTATTATTATTATTATTATTATTATATGTGAGGGGCACAGGACATTATTATTATATGTGAGGAGGACAGGACATTATTATTATTATTATTATATGTGAGGGGCACAGGACATTATTATTATATGTGAGGGGCACAGGACATTATTATTATTATTATTCTATGTGAGGAGGACAGGACATTATTATTATTATTATATGTGAGGGGCACAGGACATTATTATTATATGTGAGGGGCACAGGACATTATTATTATTATATGTGAGGGGCACAGGACATTATTATTATATGTGAGGAGGACAGGACATTATTATTATTATATGTGAGGGGCACAGGACATTATTATTATTATTATTATTATTATTATATGTGAGGGGCACAGGACATTATAATTATTATATGTGAGGGGCACAGGACATTATTATTATTATTATTATTAAATGTGAGGAGGACAGGACATTATTATTATATGTGAGGGGCACAGGACATTATTATTATATGTGAGGGGCACAGGACATTATTATTATTATTATTATTATATGTGAGGGGCACAGGACATTATTATTATTATTATATGTGAGGGGCACAGGACATTATTATTATTATTATTATATGTGAGGGGCACAGGACATTATTATTATTATTATTATTATTATTATTATTATTATTATTATATGTGAGGAGGACATTATTATTATTATTATTATATGTGAGGGGCACAGGACATTATTACTACTATATGTGAGGAGGACAGGACATTATTATTATTATATGTGAGGAGGACAGGACATTATTATTATTATATGTGAGGGGCACAGGATATTATTACTATATGTGAGGGGCACAGGACATTATTATTATTATATGTGAGGGGCACAGGACATTATTATTATATGTGAGGAGGACAGGACATTATTATTATTATATGTGAGGGGCACAGGACATTATTATTGTTATTATATGTGAGGGGCACAGGACATTATTATTATTATTATTATATGTGAGGAGGACAGGACATTATTATTATTATTATATGTGAGGGGCACAGGACATTATTATTATATGTGAGGGGCACAGGACATTATTATTATATGTGAGGAGGACAGGTCATTATTATTATTAAATGTGAGGAGGACAGGACATTATTATTATTATATGTGAGGGGCACAGGACATTATTATTATATGTGAGGAGGACATTATTATTATTATTATTACTATTATTATTATATGTGAGGGGCACAGGACATTATTACTACTATATGTGAGGAGGACAGGACATTATTATTATTATTATATGTGAGGAGGACAGGACATTATTATTATATGTGAGGAGGACAGGACATTATTATTATTATTATTATTATATGTGAGGAGGACAGGACATTATTATTTAATGTGAGGGGCACAGGACATTATTATTATTATTATATGTGAGGGGCACAGGACATTATTATTATTATTATTATTATATGTGAGGAGGACAGGATATTATTATTATATGTGAGGGGCACAGGACATTATTATTATTATTATTATATGTGAGGAGGACAGGACATTATTATTTAATGTGAGGGGCACAGGACATTATTATTATTATTATATGTGAGGGGCACATAACGGGGTATAATTATTATCATGTGGTGGGAACAGGACAGGGGGCATTATTAAACATAGAAAACCGACACGGCACAATGCATTTACTTAGGATATTCCATCATTGTCAAGAGTGTCTGGGGTCTCAAAATATATATATCACTTGGTATAGCTCAAATACAACTATCAGCAAAAGCTATCATGCCTCGCTTATATATGCCACTAACTACTGCTAGTGGCGTCAGCTGGAGTGGGGGATGTGTTTAACGGCGCATGCGCCAGGTCCCGGAACAAAGAGCACTCGCATCCCCCGCCGCATCACGGCAAACCGCACCCAGGTCACGGACATGTAATTTCTTGACCTGCACACTGCGCCTACTGACAGCCAGGGATGCGAGCGCTCTTCATTCCAGGACCTGGCGCATGCACCGTTAAATGGGCACTGTCAGATACAAAAACTTTTGATATGTTGTAAAGCATGTATAACCAATAGGTTTTGTAGTTGCTTTCACTAGAAAATTTTCAGTATTTCATACTGAAAAAGCCAGTCAGTCAGACAACAGCCCCCCCTGCCTGCACATACTAGTCCTGCTGTGTCCATGCGTCATGGACACACTTTCTTGATTGACAGCAGAGAGCGCAGGGCTCACAGCTGGAAGAAAAATCCTCCCACTGTCATCTTGTGTCCCGCTACTGTCAGTGAGGACAAGCTGGGAGTTGTAGTTTTGCTAATGCTAGGGGATAGGTGAGCAGACAGCGTACTGAGGGAGGGGGGCGGAGACCTGCACAGTGAGGCCACGCCCCATCCCTTTGAGAGGAATTCAGACTAGTGAGCTAAATTAAAAGTGTAATAAAAAAATAAATAAAGGTGCTAGACACAAAAATTTGATGTACATGGTCAGGATTAGGTACTAAGTGATATATAAAAAAAAATATAGGATTTTTGTTGGATCTGACGGGTACGCTTTAAGCACATCCCCCGCTCTAGCTGATGCAGTAGTAAGTGGCATATATAAGCGAGAGAGGATAGTCTTAACATCTCGTTCTGACGAAACGTACGTCAGAACAGGCAGTGGCCTTGTGCAATATGGCTGAGTGATCCGTTTACCATTCCTGGGCTATACATGCAATAGTTAGCGACATAGTCCTATATACCCAGGGCATTTTACTATATAATAAAATAGTATTGGTATAAATGATAAGTATATATATACTCCTCAGATTCAAAACTTATCATTTATACCAATACTATTATTGTCCTGCCATTGTTTTTTTTTTTTTTTTAAGAGTCTTGATGTTTCTTGTCCATTGGTGAAATTTCTATTTATTCAAAATAAAGTTTTCTTATTGTATCAGTAGTAATGCTCTTTCTTTGCTCTAGTGTAAAATTGGCATTATTATTATTATTATTATGTGGGGGCACAGAAGAGGGGCATTATTATTATTATTATTATTATGTGGGGGCACAGAAGAGGGGCATTATTATTATTATGTGGGGGCACAGAAGAGGGGCATTATTATTATTATTATTATTATGTGGGGGCACAGAAGAGGGGCATTATTATTATTATTATTATTATGTGGGGGCACAGAAGAGGGGCATTATTATTATTATGTGGGGCACTGAAGAGGGGCATTATTATTATTATGTGGGGGCACAGAAGAGGGGCATTATTATGTGGGGGCACAGAAGAGGGGCATTATTATTATTATTATGTGGGGGCACAGAAGAGGGGCATTATTATTATGTGGGGGCACAGAAGAGGGGCATTATTATTATGTGGGGGCACAGAAGAGGGGCATTATTATTATTATGTGGGGGCACAGAAGAGGGGCATTATTATTATTATGTGGGGGCACAGAAGAGGGGCATTATGATTATTATGTAGGGGCACAGAAGAGGGGCAGTATTATTATTATGTGGGGGCACAGAAGAGGGGCATTATTATTATTATTATTATGTGGGGGCACAGAAGAGGGGAATTATTATTATTATGTAGGGGCACAGAAGAGGGGCATTATTATTATTATTATTATGTGGGGGCACAGTAGAGGGGCATTATTGTTATGTGGGGCACTGAAGAGGGGCATTATTATTATTAATATTATTATGTGGGGGCACAGAAAAGGGGCATTATTATTATTATGTGGGGGCACAGAAGAGGGGCATTATTATTATTATGTGGGGCACTGAAGAGGGGCATTATTATTATTATTATTAATATTATTATGTGGGGGCACAGAAAAAGGGCATTATTATTATTATGTGGGGGCACAGAAGAGGGGCATTATTATTATTATTATTATTATTATGTGGGGGCACAGAAGAGGGGCATTATTATTATTATGTGGGGGCACAGAAGAGTGGCATTATTATTATTATTATGTGGGGGCACAGAAGAGGGGCATTATTATTATTATTATTATTATGTGGGGGCACAGAAGAGGGGCATTATTATTATTATGTGGGGGCACAGAAGAGGGGCATTATTATTATTATTATTATTATGTGGGGGCACAGAAGAGGGGCATTATTATTATTATGTGGGGGCATAGAAGAGGGGCATTATTATTATTATGTAGGGGCACAGAAGAGGGGCATTATTATTATTATGAATATGTGGGGGCACAGAAGAGGGGCATTATTATTATTATGTGGGGGCACAGAAGAGGGGCATTGTTATTATTATTATTATGTGGGGGCACAGAAGAGGGGCATTATTATTATTATGAATATGTGGGGGCACAGAAGAGGGGCATTATTATTATTATGTGGGGGCACAGAAGAGGGACATTATTATTATTAATATGTGGGGGCACAGAAGAGGGGCATTATTATTATTATTAATATGTGGGGGCACAGAAGAGGGGCATTATTATTATGTGGGGGCACAGAAGAGGGGCATTATTAATATTATGTGGGGGCACAGAAGAAGGGCATTATTATTATAATTATGTGGGGGCACAGAAGAGGGGCTTTATTATTATTATGTGGGGGCACAGAAGAGGGGCATTATTATTATTATTATGTGGGGGCACTGAAGAGGGCATTATTATTATTATGTGGGGGCACAGAAGAGGGGCATTATTATTATGTGGGGGCACTGAAGAGGGGCATTATTATTATTATTATTATGTGGGGGCACAGAAGAGGGGCATTATTAATGTGTGGGGGCACAGAAGAGGGGCATTATTATTATTATGTGGGGGCACAGAAGAGGGGCATTATTATTATTAATATGTGGGGGCACAGAAGAGGGGCATTATTATTATTAATATGTGGGGGCACAGAAGAGGGGCATTATTATTATGTGGGGGCACAGAAGAGGGGCATTATTATTATTAATATGTGGGGGCACAGAAGAGGAGCATTATTATTATTAATATTATGTGGGGGCACAGAAGAAGGGCATTATTATTATTATGTGGGGGCACAGAAGAGGGGCTTTATTATTATTATGTGGGGGCACTGAAGAGGGGCATTATTATTATTAATATTATGTGGGGGCACAGAAGAGGGGCATTATTATTATTATGTGGGGGCACAGAAGAGGGGCATTATTATTATTATTATTATTATGTGGGGGCACAGAAGAGGGGCATTATTAATATTATTATGTGGGGGCACAGAAGAGGGGCATTATTATTATTATGTGGGGGCACAGAAGAGGGGCATTATTATTATTATTATGTGGGGGCACAGAAGAGGGGCATTATTATTATTATGTGGGGGCACAGAAGAGGGGCATTATTATTATTATTATGTGGGGGCACAGAAGAGGGGCATTATTATTATTATTATGTGGGGGCACAGAAGAGGGGCATTATTATTATTATTATGTGGGGGCACTGAAGAGGGCATTATTATTATTATGTGGGGGCACAGAAGAGGGGCATTATTATTATTATGTGGGGGCACAGAAGAGGGGCATTATTATTATTATTATGTGGGGGCACAGAAGAGGGGCATTATTATTATTATTATGTGGGGGCACTGAAGAGGGCATTATTATTATTATGTGGGGGCACAGAAGAGGGGCATTATTATTATTATGTGGGGGCACAGAAGAGGGGCATTATTATTATTATGTGGGGCACTGAAGAGGGGCATTATTATTATTATTATTATTATGTGGGGGCACAGAAGAGGGGCATTATTATTATTATGTGGGGGCACAGAAGAGGGGCATTATTTTTATTATGTGGGGGCACAGAAGAGGGGCATTATTATTATTATGTGGGGGCACAGAAGAGGGGCATTATTATTATTATTAGTATTATTATTATGTGGGGGCACAGAAGAGGGGCATTATTATTATTATGTGGGGGCACAGAAGAGGGGCATTGTTATTATTATGTGGGGGCACAGAAGAGGGGCATTATTATTATGTGGGGGCACAGAAGAGGGGCATTATTATTATTATGTGGGGGCACAGAAGAGGGGCATTATTATTATTATGTGGGGGCACAGAAGAGGGGCATTGTTATTATTATTATTATGTGGGGGCACTGAAGAGGGGCATTATTATTATTATGTGGGGGCACAGAAGAGGGGCATTATTATTATTATGTGGGGGCACTGAAGAGGGGCATTATTATTATTATTATGTGGGGGCACAGAAGAGGGGCATTATTATTATTATGTGGGGGCACAGAAGAGGGGCATTGTTATTATTATTATTATGTGGGGGCACTGAAGAGGGGCATTATTATTATTATGTGGGGGCACAGAAGAGGGGCATTATTATTATTATTATTATTATGTGGGGGCACAGAAGAGGGGCATTATTATTATTATGTGGGGGCACAGAAGAGGGGCATTATTATTATTATTATGTGGGGGCACTGAAGAGGGGCATTATTATTATGTGGGGGCACAGAAAAGGGGTATTATTATTATTATGTGGGGGCACAGAAGAGGGGCATTATTATTATTATTATTATGTGGGGGCACAGAAGAGGGGCATTATTATTATTATGTGGGGGCACAGAAGAGGGGCATTATTATTATTATTATGTGGGGGCACAGAAGAGGGGCATTATTATTATTATGTGGGGGCACAGAAGAGGGGCATTATTATTATTATGTGGGGGCACAGAAGAGGGGCAGTTTTATGTAGTGCCCCCTGTATCTTACCAGCGATGATAAGGACATCACATGGGGTGAATGTGCCCGCACTCCTGTAGTGCCCCCTGTATCTTACCAGCGATGATAAGGACATCACATGGGGTGAATGTGCCCGCACTCCTGTAGTGCCCCCTGTATATTACCAGCGATGATAAGGACATCACATGGGGTGAATGTGCCCGCACTCCTGTAGTGCCCCCGGTATATTACCAGTGATGATAAGAACATCACATGGGGTGAATGTGCCCGCACTCCTGTAGTGCCCCCTGTATATTACCAGCGATGATAAGGACATCACATGGGGTGAATGTGCCCGCACTCCTGTAGTGCCCCCGGTATATTACCAGTGATGATAAGGACATCACATGGGGTGAATGTGCCCGCACTCCTGTAGTGCCCCCTGTATATTACCAGCGATGATAAGGACATCACATGGGGTGAATGTGCCCGCACTCCTGTAGTGCCCCCTGTATATTACCAGCGATGATAAGGACATCACATGGGGTGAATGTGCCCGCACTCCTGTAGTGCCCCCGGTATCTTACCAGCGATGAGGACATCACATGGGGTGAATGTGCCCGCACTCCTGTAGTGCCCCCGGTATCTTACCAGCGATGAGGACATCACATGGGGTGAATGTGCCCGCACTCCTGTAGTGCCCCCTGTATATTACCAGCGATGATAAGGACATCACATGGGGTGAATGTGCCCGCACTCCAGTAATGCCCCCGGTATCTTACCAGCGATGATAAGGACATCACATGGGGTGAATGTGCCCGCACTTCTGTAGTGCCCCCTGTATATTACCAGCGATGATAAGGACATCACATGGGGTGAATGTGCCCGCACTCCTGTAGTGCCCCCTGTATATTACCAGCGATGATAAGGACATCACATGGGGTGAATGTGCCCGCACTCCTGTAGTGCCCCCTGTATATTACCAGCGATGATAAGGACATCACATGGGGTGAATGTGCCCGCACTCCTGTAGTGCCCCCTGTATATTAACAGCGATGATAAGGACATCACATGGGGTGAATGTGCCCGCACTTCTGTAGTGCCCCCTGTATATTAACAGCGATGATAAGGACATCACATGGGGTGAATGTGCCCGCACTTCTGTAGTGCCCCCGGTATATTACCAGCGATGATAAGGACATCACATGGGGTGAATGTGCCCGCACTCCTGTAGTGCCCCCTGTATCTTACCAGCGATGATAAGGACATCACATGGGGTGAATGTGCCCGCACTCCTGTAGTGCCCCCTGTATCTTACCAGCGATGATAAGGACATCACATGGGGTGAATGTGCCCGCACTCCTGTAGTGCCCCCGGTATCTTACCAGCGATGATAAGGACATCACATGGGGTGAATGTGCCCGCACTCCTGTAGTGCCCCCGGTATATTACCAGTGATGATAAGGACATCACATGGGGTGAATGTGCCCGCACTTCTGTAGTGCCCCCGGTATATTACCAGCGATGATAAGGACATCACATGGGGTGAATGTGCCCGCACTCCTGTAGTGCCCCCTGTATATTACCAGCGATGATAAGGACATCACATGGGGTGAATGTGCCCGCACTTCTGTAGTGCCCCCGGTATATTACCAGCGATGATAAGGACATCACATGGGGTGAATGTGCCCGCACTCCTGTAGTGCCCCCTGTATATTACCAGCGATGATAAGGACATCACATGGGGTGAATGTGCCCGCACTCCTGTAGTGCCCCCTGTATATTACCAGCGATGATAAGGACATCACATGGGGTGAATGTGCCCGCACTCCTGTAGTGCCCCCGGTATATTACCAGCGATGATAAGGTCATCACATGGGGTGAATGTGCCCGCACTCCTGTAGTGCCCCCTGTATATTACCAGCGATGATAAGGACATCACATGGGGTGAATGTGCCCGCACTCCTGTAGTGCCCCCGGTATATTACCAGCGATGATAAGGACATCACATGGGGTGAATGTGCCCGCACTCCTGTAGTGCCCCCTGTATATTACCAGCGATGATAAGGACATCACATGGGGTGAATGTGCCCGCACTCCTGTAGTGCCCCCTGTATATTACCAGTGATGATAAGGACATCACATGGGGTGAATGTGCCCGCACTCCTGTAGTGCCCCCTGTATATTACCAGTGATGATAAGGACATCACATGGGGTGAATGTGCCCGCACTCCTGTAGTGCCCCCTGTATATTACCAGCGATGATAAGGACATCACATGGGGTGAATGTGCCCGCACTTCTGTAGTGCCCCCTGTATATTACCAGCGATGATAAGGACATCACATGGGGTGAATGTGCCCGCACTCCTGTAGTGCCCCCTGTATATTACCAGTGATGATAAGGACATCACATGGGGTGAATGTGCCCGCACTCCTGTAGTGCCCCCTGTATATTACCAGTGATGATAAGGACATCACATGGGGTGAATGTGCCCGCACTCCTGTAGTGCCCCCTGTATATTACCAGCGATGATAAGGACATCACATGGGGTGAATGTGCCCGCACTTCTGTAGTGCCCCCTGTATATTACCAGCGATGATAAGGACATCACATGGGGTGAATGTGCCCGCACTTCTGTAGTGCCCCCTGTATATTACCAGCGATGATAAGGACATCACATGGGTGAATGTGCCCGCACTCCTGTAGTGCCCCCAGTATATTACCAGCGATGAGGACATCACATGGGGTGAATGTGCTCGCACTTCTGTAGTGCCCCCAGTATATTACCAGTGATGATAAGGACATCATATGGGGTGAATGTGCCCGCACTCCTGTAGTGCCCCCAGTATATTACCAGTGATGATAAGGACATCATATGGGGTGAATGTGCCCGCACTCCTGTAGTGCCCCCTGTATATTACCAGCGATGATAAGGACATCACATGGGGTGAATGTGCCCGCACTCCTGTAGTGCCCCCTGTATATTACCAGCGATGATAAGGACATCACATGGGGTGAATGTGCTCGCACTTCTGTAGTGCCCCCAGTATATTACCAGTGATGATAAGGACATCATATGGGGTGAATGTGCCCGCACTCCTGTAGTGCCCCCAGTATATTACCAGTGATGATAAGGACATCATATGGGGTGAATGTGCCCGCACTCCTGTAGTGCCCCCTGTATATTACCAGCGATGATAAGGACATCACATGGGGTGAATGTGCCCGCACTCCTGTAGTGCCCCCGGTATATTACCAGCGATGATAAGGACATCACATGGGGTGAATGTGCCCGCACTCCTGTAGTGCCCCCTGTATATTACCAGCGATGATAAGGACATCACATGGGGTGAATGTGCCCGCACTCCTGTAGTGCCCCCTGTATCTTACCAGCGATGATAAGGACATCACATGGGGTGAATGTGCCCGCACTTCTGTAGTGCCCCCTGTATATTACCAGCGATGATAAGGACATCACATGGGGTGAATGTGCCCGCACTCCTGTAGTGCCCCCGGTATCTTACCAGCGATGATAAGGACATCACATGGGGTGAATGTGCCCGCACTCCTGTAGTGCCCCCTGTATATTACCAGCGATGATAAGGACATCACATGGGGTGAATGTGCCCGCACTCCTGTAGTGCCCCCGGTATATTACCAGCGATGATAAGGACATCACATGGGGTGAATGTGCCCGCACTCCTGTAGTGCCCCCTGTATATTACCAGCGATGATAAGGACATCACATGGGGTGAATGTGCCCGCACTCCTGTAGTGCCCCCTGTATCTTACCAGCGATGATAAGGACATCACATGGGGTGAATGTGCCCGCACTTCTGTAGTGCCCCCTGTATATTACCAGCGATGATAAGGACATCACATGGGGTGAATGTGCCCGCACTCCTGTAGTGCCCCCGGTATCTTACCAGCGATGATAAGGACATCACATGGGGTGAATGTGCCCGCACTCCTGTAGTGCCCCCGGTATATTACCAGCGATGATAAGGACATCACATGGGGTGAATGTGCCTGCACTTCTGTAGTGCCCCCTGTATATTACCAGTGATGATAAGGACATCACATGGGGTGAATGTGCCCGCACTCCTGTAGTGCCCCCTGTATATTACCAGTGATGATAAGGACATCACATGGGGTGAATGTGCCCGCACTCCTGTAGTGCCCCCTGTATATTACCAGCGATGATAAGGACATCACATGGGGTGAATGTGCCCGCACTCCTGTAGTGCCCCCTGTATATTACCAGTGATGATAAGGACATCACATGGGGTGAATGTGCCCGCACTCCTGTAGTGCCCCCTGTATATTACCAGCGATGATAAGGACATCACATGGGGTGAATGTGCCCGCACTTCTGTAGTGCCCCCTGTATATTACCAGCGATGATAAGGACATCACATGGGGTGAATGTGCCCGCACTCCTGTAGTGCCCCCTGTATATTACCAGTGATGATAAGGACATCACATGGGGTGAATGTGCCCGCACTCCTGTAGTGCCCCCTGTATATTACCAGTGATGATAAGGACATCACATGGGGTGAATGTGCCCGCACTTCTGTAGTGTCCCCTGTATATTACCAGCGATGATAAGGACATCACATGGGGTGAATGTGCCCGCACTTCTGTAGTGCCCCCTGTATATTACCAGCGATGATAAGGACATCACATGGGGTGAATGTGCCCGCACTTCTGTAGTGCCCCCTGTATATTACCAGCGATGATAAGGACATCACATGGGTGAATGTGCCCGCACTCCTGTAGTGCCCCCTGTATATTACCAGCGATGATAAGGACATCACATGGGGTGAATGTGCCCGCACTTCTGTAGTGCCCCCAGTATATTACCAGCGATGAGGACATCACATGGGGTGAATGTGCTCGCACTTCTGTAGTGCCCCCAGTATATTACCAGTGATGATAAGGACATCATATGGGGTGAATGTGCCCGCACTCCTGTAGTGCCCCCAGTATATTACCAGTGATGATAAGGACATCATATGGGGTGAATGTGCCCGCACTCCTGTAGTGCCCCCGGTATATTACCAGCGATGATAAGGACATCACATGGGGTGAATGTGCCCGCACTCCTGTAGTGCCCCCTGTATATTACCAGCGATGATAAGGACATCACATGGGGTGAATGTGCCCGCACTCCTGTAGTGCCCCCTGTATATTACCAGCGATGATAAGGACATCACATGGGGTGAATGTGCCCGCACTCCTGTAGTGCCCCCTGTATATTACCAGCGATGATAAGGACATCACATGGGGTGAATGTGCCCGCACTCCTGTAGTGCCCCCTGTATATTACCAGCGATGATAAGGACATCACATGGGGTGAATGTGCCCGCACTTCTGTAGTGCCCCCTGTATATTACCAGCGATGATAAGGACATCACATGGGGTGAATGTGCCCGCACTCCTGTAGTGCCCCCGGTATATTACCAGTGATGATAAGGACATCACATGGGGTGAATGTGCCCGCACTCCTGTAGTGCCCCCTGTATATTACCAGTGATGATAAGGACATCACATGGGGTGAATGTGCCCGCACTCCTGTAGTGCCCCCTGTATATTACCAGCGATGATAAGGACATCACATGGGGTGAATGTGCCCGCACTCCTGTAGTGCCCCCTGTATATTACCAGCGATGATAAGGACATCACATGGGGTGAATGTGCCCGCACTTCTGTAGTGCCCCCTGTATATTACCAGTGATGATAAGGACATCACATGGGGTGAATGTGCCCGCACTCCTGTAGTGCCCCCGGTATATTACCAGCGATGATAAGGACATCACATGGGGTGAATGTGCCCGCACTCCTGTAGTGCCCCCTGTATATTACCAGCGATGATAAGGACATCACATGGGGTGAATGTGCCCGCACTCCTGTAGTGCCCCCGGTATCTTACCAGCGATGAGGACATCACATGGGGTGAATGTGCCCGCACTTCTGTAGTGCCCCCTGTATATTACCAGCGATGATAAGGACATCACATGGGGTGAATGTGCCCGCACTCCTGTAGTGCCCCCTGTATATTACCAGCGATGATAAGGACATCACATGGGGTGAATGTGCCCGCACTCCAGTAGTGCCCCCGGTATCTTACCAGCGATGATAAGGACATCACATGGGGTGAATGTGCCCGCACTCCAGTAGTGCCCCCTGTATCTTACCAGCGATGATAAGGACATCACATGGGGTGAATGTGCCCGCACTTCTGTAGTGCCCCCTGTATATTACCAGCGATGATAAGGACATCACATGGGGTGAATGTGCCCGCACTCCTGTAGTGCCCCCTGTATATTACCAGTGATGATAAGGACATCACATGGGGTGAATGTGCCCGCACTCCTGTAGTGCCCCCAGTATATTACCAGCGATGATCAGGACATCACATGGGGTGAATGTGCCCGCACTCCTGTAGTGCCCCCAGTATATTACCAGCGATGATCAGGACATCACATGGGGTGAATGTGCCCGCACTCCTGTAGTGCCCCCGGTATATTACCAGCGATGATAAGGACATCACATGGGGTGAATGTGCCCGCACTCCTGTAGTGCCCCCAGTATATTACCAGCGATGATAAGGACATCACATGGGGTGAATGTGCCCGCACTTCTGTAGTGCCCCCTGTATATTACCAGCGATGATAAGGACATCACATGGGGTGAATGTGCCCGCACTCCTGTAGTGCCCCCGGTATATTACCAGTGATGATAAGGACATCACATGGGGTGAATGTGCCCGCACTCCTGTAGTGCCCCCAGTATATTACCAGCGATGATCAGGACATCACATGGGGTGAATGTGCCCGCACTCCTGTAGAGCCCCCAGTATATTACCAGCGATGATAAGGACATCACATGGGGTGAATGTGCCCGCACTCCTGTAGTGCCCCCAGTATATTACCAGCGATGATAAGGACATCACATGGGGTGAATGTGCCCGCACTTCTGTAGTGCCCCCTGTATATTAACAGCGATGATAAGGACATCACATGGGGTGAATGTGCCCGCACTCCTGTAGTGCCCCCTGTATATTACCAGTGATGATAAGGACATCACATGGGGTGAATGTGCCCGCACTCCTGTAGTGCCCCCTGTATATTACCAGTGATGATAAGGACATCACATGGGGTGAATGTGCCCGCACTCCTGTAGTGCCCCCAGTATATTACCAGCGATGATAAGGACATCATATGGGGTGAATGTGCCCGCACTCCTGTAGTGCCCCCTGTATCTTACCAGCGATGATAAGGACATCACATGGGGTGAATGTGCCCGCACTCCTGTAGTGCCCCCGGTATATTACCAGTGATGATAAGGACATCACATGGGGTGAATGTGCTCGCACTCCTGTAGTGCCCCCAGTATATTACCAGCGATGATAAGGACATCACATCGGGTGAATGTGCCCGCACTTCTGTAGTGCCCCCAGTATATTACCAGCGATGATAAGGACATCACATGGGGTGAATGTGCCCGCACTCCTGTAGTGCCCCCAGTATATTACCAGCGATGATAAGGACATCACATGGGGTGAATGTGCCCGCACTCCAGTAGTGCCCCCGGTATATTACCAGCGATGAGGACATCACATGGGGTGAATGTGCTCGCACTTCTGTAGTGTCCCCTGTATATTACCAGTGATGATAAGGACATCACATGGGGTGAATGTGCCCGCACTCCTGTAGTGCCCCCTGTATATTACCAGCGATGAGGACATCACATGGGGTGAATGTGCCCGCACTCCTGTAGTGCCCCCTGTATATTACCAGCGATGATAAGGACATCACATGGGGTGAATGTGCCCGCACTCCTGTAGTGCCCCCTGTATATTACCAGCGATGATAAGGACATCACATGGGGTGAATGTGCCCGCACTTCTGTAGTGCCCCCGGTATATTACCAGCGATGATAAGGACATCACATGGGGTGAATGTGCCCGCACTCCTGTAGTGCCCCCTGTATATTACCAGTGATGATAAGGACATCACATGGGGTGAATGTGCCCGCACTCCTGTAGTGCCCCCGGTATATTACCAGTGATGATAAGGACATCACATGGGGTGAATGTGCCCGCACTCCTGTAGTGCCCCCAGTATATTACCAGCGATGATAAGGACATCACATGGGGTGAATGTGCCCGCACTCCTGTAGTGCCCCCTGTATATTACCAGCGATGATAAGGACATCACATGGGGTGAATGTGCCCGCACTCCTGTAGTGCCCCCTGTATATTACCAGCGATGATAAGGACATCACATGGGGTGAATGTGCCCGCACTCTTGTAGTGCCCCCTGTATATTACCAGTGATGATAAGGACATCACATGGGGTGAATGTGCCCGCACTCCAGTAGTGCCCCCGGTATCTTACCAGCGATGATAAGGACATCACATGGGGTGAATGTGCCCGCACTCCAGTAGTGCCCCCTGTATCTTACCAGCGATGATAAGGACATCACATGGGGTGAATGTGCCCGCACTTCTGTAGTGCCCCCGGTATATTACCAGCGATGATAAGGACATCACATGGGGTGAATGTGCCCGCACTCCTGTAGTGCCCCCTGTATATTACCAGCGATGATAAGGACATCACATGGGGTGAATGTGCCCGCACTTCTGTAGTGCCCCCTGTATCTTACCAGTGATGATAAGGACATCACATGGGGTGAATGTGCCCGCACTCCAGTAGTGCCCCCTGTATCTTACCAGCGATGATAAGGACATCACATGGGGTGAATGTGCCCGCACTCCTGTAGTGCCCCCAGTATATTACCAGCGATGATAAGGACATCACATGGGGTGAATGTGCCCGCACTTCTGTAGTGCCCCCTGTATATTACCAGCGATGATAAGGACATCACATGGGGTGAATGTGCCCGCACTCCTGTAGTGCCCCCTGTATATTACCAGCGATGATCAGGACATCACATGGGGTGAATGTGCCCGCACTCCTGTAGTGCCCCCTGTATATTACCAGCGATGATAAGGACATCACATGGGGTGAATGTGCCCGCACTTCTGTAGTGCCCCCAGTATATTACCAGCGATGATAAGGACATCACATGGGGTGAATGTGCCCGCACTCCTGTAGTGCCCCCTGTATATTACCAGTGATGATAAGGACATCACATGGGGTGAATGTGCCCGCACTCCTGTAGTGCCCCCTGTATATTACCAGTGATGATAAGGACATCACATGGGGTGAATGTGCCCGCACTCCTGTAGTGCCCCCTGTATATTACCAGCGATGATAAGGACATCACATGGGGTGAATGTGCCCGCACTCCTGTAGTGCCCCCTGTATATTACCAGCGATGATAAGGACATCACATGGGGTGAATGTGCCCGCACTTCTGTAGTGCCCCCTGTATATTACCAGCGATGATAAGGACATCACATGGGGTGAATGTGCCCGCACTCCTGTAGTGCCCCCTGTATCTTACCAGCGATGATAAGGACATCACATGGGGTGAATGTGCCCGCACTCCTGTAGTGCCCCCGGTATATTACCAGCGATGATAAGGACATCACATGGGGTGAATGTGCCCGCACTCCTGTAGTGCCCCCAGTATATTACCAGTGATGATCAGGACATCACATGGGGTGAATGTGCCCGCACTCCTGTAGTGCCCCCTGTATCTTACCAGCGATGATAAGGACATCACATGGGGTGAATGTGCCCGCACTCCTGTAGTGCCCCCGGTATATTACCAGCGATGATAAGGACATCACATGGGGTGAATGTGCTCGCACTCCTGTAGTGCCCCCTGTATATTACCAGCGATGATAAGGACATCACATGGGGTGAATGTGCCCGCACTTGTGTAGTGCCCCCTGTATATTACCAGCGATGATAAGGACATCACATGGGGTGAATGTGCCCGCACTCCTGTAGTGCCCCCTGTATATTACCAGCGATGATAAGGACATCATATGGGGTGAATGTGCTCGCACTCCTGTAGTGCCCCCGGTATATTACCAGCGATGATAAGGACATCATATGGGGTTTATGTGCCCGCACTCCTGTAGTGCCCCCTGTATATTACCAGTGATGAGGACATCACATGGGGTGAATGTGCCCGCACTCCAGTAGTGCCCCCTGTATCTTACCAGCGATGATAAGGACATCATATGGGGTGAATGTGCTCGCACTCCTGTAGTGCCCCCTGTATATTACCAGCGATGATAAGGACATCACATGGGGTGAATGTGCCCGCACTCCAGTACTGCCCCCTGTATATTACCAGCGATGATAAGGACATCACATGGGGTGAATGTGCCCGCACTCCTGTAGTGCCCCCTGTATATTACCAGCGATGATAAGGACATCACATGGGGTGAATGTGCCCGCACTCCTGTAGTGCCCCCGGTATATTACCAGTGATAAGGACATCACATGGGGTGAATGTGCTCGCACTCCTGTAGTGCCCCCTGTATCTTACCAGCGATGATAAGGACATCACATGGGGTGAATGTGCCCGCACTTCTGTAGTGCCCCCTGTATATTACCAGTGATGATAAGGACATCACATGGGGTGAATGTGCCCGCACTCCTGTAGTGCCCCCGGTATATTACCAGTGATGATAAGGACATCACATGGGGTGAATGTGCCCGCACTCCTGTAGTGCCCCCGGTATATTACCAGTGATGATAAGGACATCACATGGGGTGAATGTGCCCGCACTCCTGTAGTGCCCCCTGTATATTACCAGCGATGATAAGGACATCACAAGGGGTGAATGTGCCCGCACTCCTGTAGTGCCCCCTGTATATTACCAGCGATGATAAGGACATCATATGGGGTGAATGTGCCCGCACTCCTGTAGTGCCCCCGGTATATTACCAGCGATGATAAGGACATCACATGGGGTGAATGTGCCCGCACTTCTGTAGTGCCCCCTGTATATTACCAGCGATGATAAGGACATCACATGGGGTGAATGTGCCCGCACTTCTGTAGTGCCCCCGGTATATTACCAGCGATGATAAGGACATCACATGGGGTGAATGTGCCCGCACTTCTGTAGTGCCCCCGGTATATTACCAGCGATGATAAGGACATCACATGGGGTGAATGTGCCCGCACTCCTGTAGTGCCCCCTGTATATTACCAGCGATGATAAGGACATCACATGGGGTGAATGTGCCCGCACTCCTGTAGTGCCCCCGGTATATTACCAGTGATGATAAGGACATCACATGGGGTGAATGTGCCCGCACTCCTGTAGTGCCCCCGGTATATTACCAACGATGATAAGGACATCACATGGGGTGAATGTGCCCGCACTCCTGTAGTGCCCCCTGTATCTTACCAGCGATGATAAGGACATCACATGGGGTGAATGTGCCCGCACTCCTGTAGTGCCCCCTGTATATTACCAGCGATGATAAGGACATCACATGGGGTGAATGTGCCCGCACTCCTGTAGTGCCCCCTGTATATTACCAGTGATGATAAGGACATCACATGGGGTGAATGTGCCCGCACTCCTGTAGTGCCCCCTGTATATTACCAGTGATGATAAGGACATCACATGGGGTGAATGTGCCCGCACTCCTGTAGTGCCCCCTGTATCTTACCAGCGATGATAAGGACATCACATGGGGTGAATGTGCCTGCACTCCTGTAGTGCCCCCTGTATCTTACCAGCGATGATAAGGACATCACATGGGGTGAATGTGCCCGCACTCCTGTAGTGCCCCCTGTATATTACCAGCGATGATAAGGACATCACATGGGGTGAATGTGCCCGCACTCCTGTAGTGCCCCCTGTATATTACCAGTGATGATAAGGACATCACATGGGGTGAATGTGCCCGCACTCCTGTAGTGCCCCCTGTATATTACCAGTGATGATAAGGACATCACATGGGGTGAATGTGCCCGCACTCCTGTAGTGCCCCCTGTATATTACCAGCGATGATAAGGACATCACATGGGGTGAATGTGCCCGCACTCCAGTAGTGCCCCCTGTATATTACCAGCGATGATCAGGACATCACATGGGGTGAATGTGCCCGCACTCCTGTAGTGCCCCCAGTATATTACCAGCGATGATAAGGACATCACATGGGGTGAATGTGCCCGCACTCCTGTAGTGCCCCCAGTATATTACCAGCGATGATAAGGACATCACATGGGGTGAATGTGCCCGCACTTCTGTAGTGCCCCCTGTATATTAACAGCGATGATAAGGACATCACATGGGGTGAATGTGCCCGCACTCCTGTAGTGCCCCCAGTATATTACCAGCGATGATAAGGACATCACATGGGGTGAATGTGCCCGCACTCCTGTAGTGCCCCCTGTATCTTACCAGCGATGATAAGGACATCACATGGGGTGAATGTGCCCGCACTCCTGTAGTGCCCCCTGTATATTACCAGCGATGATAAGGACATCATATGGGGTGAATGTGCCCGCACTCCTGTAGTGCCCCCTGTATATTACCAGTGATGATAAGGACATCACATGGGGTGAATGTGCCCGCACTCCTGTAGTGCCCCCAGTATATTACCAGCGATGATGAGGACATCACATGGGGTGAATGTGCCCGCACTTCTGTAGTGCCCCCAGTATATTACCAGTGATGATAAGGACATCACATCGGGTGAATGTGCCCGCACTTCTGTAGTGCCCCCAGTATATTACCAGCGATGATAAGGACATCATATGGGGTGAATGTGCCCGCACTCCTGTAGTGCCCCCTGTATATTACCAGCGATGATAAGGACATCACATCGGGTGAATGTGCCCGCACTTCTGTAGTGCCCCCAGTATATTACCAGCGATGATAAGGACATCACATGGGGTGAATGTGCCCGCACTCCTGTAGTGCCCCCAGTATATTATCAGCGATGATAAGGACATCACATGGGGTGAATGTGCCCGCACTCCAGTAGTGCCCCCGGTATATTACCAGCGATGAGGACATCACATGGGGTGAATGTGCCCGCACTCCTGTAGTGCCCCCTGTATATTACCAGCGATGATAAGGACATCACATGGGGTGAATGTGCTCGCACTCCTGTAGTGCCCCCGGTATATTACCAGCGATGATAAGGACATCACATGGGGTGAATGTGCCCGCACTTCTGTAGTGCCCCCGGTATATTACCAGCGATGATAAGGACATCACATGGGGTGAATGTGCCCGCACTCCTGTAGTGCCCCCTGTATATTACCAGCGATGATAAGGACATCACATGGGGTGAATGTGCCTGCACTCCTGTAGTGCCCCCTGTATATTACCAGTGATGATAAGGACATCACATGGGGTGAATGTGCCCGCACTCCTGTAGTGCCCCCGGTATATTACCAGCGATGATAAGGACATCACATGGGGTGAATGTGCCCGCACTTCTGTAGTGCCCCCTGTATATTACCAGTGATGATAAGGACATCACATGGGGTGAATGTGCCCGCACTCCTGTAGTGCCCACGGTATATTACCAGCGATGATAAGGACATCACATGGGGTGAATGTGCCCGCACTCCTGTAGTGCCCCCTGTATATTACCAGCGATGATAAGGACATCACATGGGGTGAATGTGCCCGCACTCCTGTAGTGCCCCCTGTATATTACCAGCGATGATAAGGACATCACATGGGGTGAATGTGCCCGCACTCCTGTAGTGCCCCCTGTATATTACCAGCGATGATAAGGACATCACATGGGGTGAATGTGCCCGCACTCCTGTAGTGCCCCCTGTATATTACCAGCGATGATAAGGACATCACATGGGGTGAATGTGCCCGCACTTCTGTAGTGCCCCCTGTATCTTACCAGCGATGATAAGGACATCACATGGGGTGAATGTGCCCGCACTTCTGTAGTGCCCCCAGTATATTACCAGCGATGATAAGGACATCACATGGGGTGAATGTGCCCGCACTTCTGTAGTGCCCCCTGTATATTACCAGCGATGATAAGGACATCACATGGGGTGAATGTGCCCGCACTCCTGTAGTGCCCCCTGTATATTACCAGCGATGATAAGGACATCACATGGGGTGAATGTGCCCGCACTCCTGTAGTGCCCCCTGTATATTACCAGCGATGATCAGGACATCACATGGGGTGAATGTGCCCGCACTTCTGTAGTGCCCCCAGTATATTACCAGCGATGATAAGGACATCACATGGGGTGAATGTGCCCGCACTCCTGTAGTGCCCCCTGTATATTACCAGCGATGATAAGGACATCACATGGGGTGAATGTGCCCGCACTTCTGTAGTGCCCCCGGTATATTACCAGCGATGAGGACATCACATGGGGTGAATGTGCCCGCACTCCTGTAGTGCCCCCAGTATATTACCAGCGATGATAAGGACATCACATGGGGTGAATGTGCCCGCACTCCTGTAGTGCCCCCTGTATATTACCAGCGATGATAAGGACATCACATGGGGTGAATGTGCCCGCACTCCTGTAGTGCCCCCAGTATATTACCAGCGATGATAAGGACATCACATGGGGTGAATGTGCCCGCACTCCTGTAGTGCCCCCTGTATATTACCAGCGATGATAAGGACATCACATGGGGTGAATGTGCCCGCACTTCTGTAGTGCCCCCTGTATATTACCAGCGATGATAAGGACATCACATGGGGTGAATGTGCCCGCACTCCTGTAGTGCCCCCGGTATATTACCAGCGATGATAAGGACATCACATGGGGTGAATGTGCCCGCACTCCTGTAGTGCCCCCTGTATATTACCAGCGATGATAAGGACATCACATGGGGTGAATGTGCCCGCACTCCTGTAGTGCCCCCTGTATATTACCAGTGATGATAAGGACATCACATGGGGTGAATGTGCCCGCACTCCTGTAGTGCCCCCTGTATATTACCAGCGATGATAAGGACATCACATGGGGTGAATGTGCCCGCACTCCAGTAGTGCCCCCGGTATATTACCAGCGATGATAAGGACATCACATGGGGTGAATGTGCCCGCACTCCTGTAGTGCCCCCGGTATATTACCAGCGATGATAAGGACATCACATGGGGTGAATGTGCCCGCACTCCTGTAGTGCCCCCTGTATATTACCAGCGATGAGGACATCACATGGGGTGAATGTGCCCGCACTCCTGTAGTGCCCCCGGTATATTACCAGCGATGATAAGGACATCACATGGGGTGAATGTGCCCGCACTCCTGTAGTGCCCCCAGTATATTACCAGCGATGATAAGGACATCACATGGGGTGAATGTGCCCGCACTCCTGTAGTGCCCCCTGTATATTACCAGCGATGATAGGGACATCACATGGGGTGAATGTGCCCGCACTCCTGTAGTGCCCCCTGTATATTACCAGCGATGATAAGGACATCACATGGGGTGAATGTGCCCGCACTCCTGTAGTGCCCCCTGTATATTACCAGCGATGATAAGGACATCACATGGGGTGAATGTGCCCGCACTCCTGTAGTGCCCCCTGTATCTTACCAGCGATGATAAGGACATCACATGGGGTGAATGTGCCCGCACTCCTGTAGTGCCCCCAGTATATTATCAGCGATGATAAGGACATCACATGGGGTGAATGTGCTCGCACTCCTGTAGTGCCCCCTGTATATTACCAGCGATGATAAGGACATCACATGGGGTGAATGTGCCCGCACTCCTGTAGTGCCCCCTGTATATTACCAGCGATGATAAGGACATCACATGGGGTGAATGTGCCCGCACTCCTGTAGTGCCCCCTGTATATTACCAGCGATGATAAGGACATCACATGGGGTGAATGTGCCCGCACTCCAGTAATGCCCCCTGTATATTACCAGCGATGATAAGGACATCACATGGGGTGAATGTGCCCGCACTCCTGTAGTGCCCCCTGTATCTTACCAGCGATGATAAGGACATCACATGGGGTGAATGTGCCCGCACTCCTGTAGTGCCCCCAGTATATTATCAGCGATGATAAGGACATCACATGGGGTGAATGTGCCCGCACTTCTGTAGTGCCCCCTGTATCTTACCAGCGATGATAAGGACATCACATGGGGTGAATGTGCTCGCACTCCTGTAGTGCCCCCTGTATATTACCATCGATGATAAGGACATCACATGGGGTGAATGTGCCCGCACTTCTGTAGTGCCCCCTGTATATTACCAGCGATGATAAGGACATCACATGGGGTGAATGTGCCCGCACTCCTGTAGTGCCCCCGGTATATTACCAGCGATGATAAGGACATCATATGGGGTTTATGTGCCCGCACTTCTGTAGTGCCCCCTGTATATTACCAGTGATGAGGACATCACATGGGGTGAATGTGCCCGCACTCCTGTAGTGCCCCCTGTATATTACCAGCGATGATAAGGACATCACATGGGGTGAATGTGCCCGCACTTCTGTAGTGCCCCCTGTATCTTACCAGCGATGATAAGGACATCACATGGGGTGAATGTGCCCGCACTCCTGTAGTGCCCCCTGTATATTACCAGTGATGATAAGGACATCACATGGGGTGAATGTGCCCGCACTCCTGTAGTGCCCCCGGTATATTACCAGTGATGATAAGGACATCACATGGGGTGAATGTGCCCGCACTTCTGTAGTGCCCCCGGTATATTACCAGTGATGATAAGGACATCACATGGGGTGAATGTGCCCGCACTCCTGTAGTGCCCCCGGTATATTACCAGTGATGATAAGGACATCACATGGGGTGAATGTGCCCGCACTCCTGTAGTGCCCCCTGTATATTACCAGCGATGAGGACATCACATGGGGTGAATGTGCCCGCACTCCTGTAGTGCCCCCTGTATATTACCAGTGATGATAAGGACATCACATGGGGTGAATGTGCCCGCACTCCTGTAGTGCCCCCGGTATATTACCAGCGATGAGGACATCACATGGGGTGAATGTGCCCGCACTCCTGTAGTGCCCCCAGTATATTACCAGCGATGATAAGGACATCACATGGGGTGAATGTGCCCGCACTCCAGTAGTGCCCCCGGTATATTACCAGTGATGATAAGGACATCACATGGGGTGAATGTGCCCGCACTCCAGTAGTGCCCCCGGTATCTTACCAGCGATGATAAGGACATCACATGGGGTGAATGTGCCCGCACTCCAGTAGTGCCCCCTGTATCTTACCAGCGATGATAAGGACATCACATGGGGTGAATGTGCCCGCACTTCTGTAGTGCCCCCTGTATATTACCAGTGATGATAAGGACATCACATGGGGTGAATGTGCCCGCACTCCTGTAGTGCCCCCAGTATATTACCAGCGATGATAAGGACATCACATGGGGTGAATGTGCCCGCACTTCTGTAGTGCCCCCTGTATATTACCAGCGATGATAAGGACATCACATGGGGTGAATGTGCCCGCACTTCTGTAGTGCCCCCTGTATATTACCAGCGATGATAAGGACATCACATGGGGTGAATGTGCCGGCACTCCTGTAGTGCCCCCTGTATATTACCAGCGATGATAAGGACATCACATGGGGTGAATGTGCCCGCACTCCTGTAGTGCCCCCGGTATATTACCAGTGATAAGGACATCACATGGGGTGAATGTGCCCGCACTCCTGTAGTGCCCCCGGTATATTACCAGTGATGATAAGGACATCACATGGGGTGAATGTGCTCGCACTCCTGTAGTGCCCCCTGTATATTACCAGCGATGATAAGGACATCACATGGGGTGAATGTGCCCGCACTCCTGTAGTGCCCCCTGTATATTACCAGCGATGATAAGGACATCACATGGGGTGAATGTGCCCGCACTCCAGTAGTGCCCCCGGTATATTACCAGCGATGAGGACATCACATGGGGTGAATGTGCCCGCACTCCTGTAGTGCCCCCTGTATATTACCAGCGATGATAAGGACATCACATGGGGTGAATGTGCCCGCACTCCTGTAGTGCCCCCTGTATATTACCAGCGATAATAAGGACATCACATGGGGTGAATGTGCCCGCACTTCTGTAGTGCCCCCAGTATATTACCAGCGATGATAAGGACATCACATGGGGTGAATGTGCCCGCACTCCTGTAGTGCCCCCAGTATATTACCAGCGATGATAAGGACATCACATGGGGTGAATGTGCCCGCACTCCTGTAGTGCCCCCTGTATATTACCAGTGATGATAAGGACATCACATGGGGTGAATGTGCCCGCACTCCTGTAGTGCCCCCAGTATATTACCAGCGATGATAAGAACATCACATGGGGTGAATGTGCCCGCACTCCTGTAGTGCCCCCTGTATATTACCAGTGATGATAAGGACATCACATGGGGTGAATGTGCCCGCACTCCTGTAGTGCCCCCTGTATATTACCAGCGATGATAAGGACATCACATGGGGTGAATGTGCCCGCACTCCTGTAGTGCCCCCTGTATATTACCAGCGATGATAAGGACATCACATGGGGTGAATGTGCCCGCACTTCTGTAGTGCCCCCTGTATATTACCAGCGATGATAAGGACATCACATGGGGTGAATGTGCCCGCACTCCTGTAGTGCCCCCTGTATATTACCAGCGATGATAAGGACATCACATGGGGTGAATGTGCCCGCACTCCTGTAGTGCCCCCTGTATATTACCAGCGATGAGGACATCACATGGGGTGAATGTGCTCGCACTTCTGTAGTGCCCCCTGTATATTACCAGCGATGATAAGGACATCACATGGGGTGAATGTGCCCGCACTCCTGTAGTGCCCCCAGTATATTACCAGCGATGATAAGGACATCACATGGGGTGAATGTGCCCGCACTTCTGTAGTGCCCCCTGTATATTACCAGTGATGATAGGGACATCACATGGGGTGAATGTGCCCGCACTCCTGTAGTGCCCCCTGTATATTACCAGCGATGATAAGGACATCACATGGGGTGAATGTGCCCGCACTCCTGTAGTGCCCCCGGTATATTACCAGTGATGATAAGGACATCACATGGGGTGAATGTGCCCGCACTCCTGTAGTACCCCCTGTATCTTACCAGCGATGATAAGGACATCACATGGGGTGAATGTGCCCGCACTCCTGTAGTGCCCCCTGTATATTACCAGCGATGATAAGGACATCACATGGGGTGAATGTGCTCGCACTCCTGTAGTGCCCCCTGTATCTTACCAGCGATGATAAGGACATCACATGGGGTGAATGTGCCCGCACTCCTGTAGTGCCCCCTGTATATTACCAGCGATGATAAGGACATCACATGGGGTGAATGTGCCCGCACTCCTGTAGTGCCCCCTGTATATTACCAGTGATGATAAGGACATCACATGGGGTGAATGTGCCCGCACTCCTGTAGTGCCCCCTGTATCTTACCAGCGATGATAAGGACATCACATGGGGTGAATGTGCCCGCACTCCTGTAGTGCCCCCTGTATATTACCAGCGATGATAAGGACATCACATGGGGTGAATGTGCCCGCACTCCTGTAGTGCCCCCTGTATATTACCAGCGATGATAAGGACATCACATGGGGTGAATGTGCCCGCACTCCAGTAATGCCCCCGGTATCTTACCAGCGATGATAAGGACATCACATGGGGTGAATGTGCCCGCACTCCTGTAGTGCCCCCTGTATCTTACCAGCGATGATAAGGACATCACATGGGGTGAATGTGCCCGCACTCCTGTAGTGCCCCCTGTATATTACCAGCGATGATGAGGACATCACATGGGGTGAATGTGCCCGCACTTCTGTAGTGCCCCCTGTATATTACCAGTGATAATAAGGACATCACATGGGGTGAATGTGCCCGCACTCCTGTAGTGCCCCCTGTATCTTACCAGCGATGATAAGGACATCACATGGGGTGAATGTGCCCGCACTTCTGTAGTGCCCCCTGTATATTACCAGCGATGATAAGGACATCACATGGGGTGAATGTGCCCGCACTCCTGTAGTGCCCCCGGTATATTACCAGTGATGATAAGGACATCACATGGGGTGAATGTGCCCGCACTTCTGTAGTGCCCCCTGTATATTACCAGTGATGATGAGGACATCACATGGGGTGAATGTGCCCGCACTTCTGTAGTGCCCCCTGTATATTACCAGCGATGATAAGGACATCACATGGGGTGAATGTGCTCGCACTTCTGTAGTGCCCCCTGTATATTACCAGCGATGATAAGGACATCACATGGGGTGAATGTGCCCGCACTCCTGTAGTGCCCCCGGTATATTACCAGCGATGATAAGGACATCACATGGGGTGAATGTGCCCGCACTCCTGTAGTGCCCCCTGTATATTACCAGCGATGAGGACATCACATGGGGTGAATGTGCCCGCACTCCTGTAGTGCCCCCAGTATATTACCAGCGATGATAAGGACATCACATGGGGTGAATGTGCTCGCACTTCTGTAGTGCCCCCAGTATATTACCAGCGATGATAAGGACATCACATGGGGTGAATGTGCCCGCACTCCTGTAGTGCCCCCGGTATATTACCAGTGATGATAAGGACATCACATGGGGTGAATGTGCCCGCACTCCTGTAGTGCCCCCTGTATATTACCAGCGATGATAAGGACATCACATGGGGTGAATGTGCCCGCACTCCTGTAGTGCCCCCTGTATCTTACCAGCGATGATAAGGACATCACATGGGGTGAATGTGCCCGCACTCCTGTAGTGCCCCCTGTATATTACCAGCGATGATAAGGACATCACATGGGGTGAATGTGCCCGCACTTCTGTAGTGCCCCCAGTATATTACCAGCGATGATAAGGACATCACATGGGGTGAATGTGCCCGCACTCCTGTAGTGCCCCCTGTATATTACCAGCGATGATAAGGACATCACATGGGGTGAATGTGCCCGCACTCCTGTAGTGCCCCCAGTATATTACCAGCGATGATGAGGACATCACATGGGGTGAATGTGCCCGCACTTCTGTAGTGCCCCCAGTATATTACCAGTGATGATAAGGACATCACATGGGGTGAATGTGCCCGCACTCCTGTAGTGCCCCCTGTATATTACCAGTGATGATAAGGACATCACATGGGGTGAATGTGCCCGCACTCCTGTAGTGCCCCCTGTATATTACCAGCGATGATAAGGACATCACATGGGGTGAATGTGCCCGCACTCCTGTAGTGCCCCCTGTATATTACCAGCGATGATAAGGACATCACATGGGGTGAATGTGCCCACACTCCTGTAGTGCCCCCTGTATATTACCAGCGATGATAAGGACATCACATGGGGTGAATGTGCCCGCACTCCTGTAGTGCCCCCTGTATATTACCAGCGATGATAAGGACATCACATGGGGTGAATGTGCCCGCACTCCTGTAGTGCCCCCTGTATATTACCAGCGATGATAAGGACATCACATGGGGTGAATGTGCCCGCACTCCTGTAGTGCCCCCAGTATATTACCAGTGATGATAAGGACATCACATGGGGTGAATGTGCCCGCACTTCTGTAGTGCCCCCTGTATATTACCAGCGATGATAAGGACATCACATGGGGTGAATGTGCCCGCACTCCTGTAGTGCCCCCTGTATATTACCAGTGATGATAAGGACATCACATGGGGTGAATGTGCCCGCACTCCTGTAGTGCCCCCTGTATATTACCAGCGATGATAAGGACATCACATGGGGTGAATGTGCCCGCACTCCTGTAGTGCCCCCTGTATATTACCAGCCATGATAAGGACATCACATGGGGTGAATGTGCCCGCACTCCTGTAGTGCCCCCTGTATATTACCAGCGATGATAAGGACATCACATGGGGTGAATGTGCCCGCACTTCTGTAGTGCCCCCTGTATATTACCAGCGATGATAAGGACATCACATGGGGTGAATGTGCTCGCACTTCTGTAGTGCCCCCTGTATATTACCAGCGATGATAAGGACATCACATGGGGTGAATGTGCCCGCACTCCTGTAGTGCCCCCTGTATATTACCAGCGATGATAAGGACATCACATGGGGTGAATGTGCCCGCACTCCAGTAGTGCCCCCTGTATATTACCAGCGATAAGGACATCACATGGGGTGAATGTGCCCGCACTCCTGTAGTGCCCCCTGTATATTACCAGCGATGATAAGGACATCACATGGGGTGAATGTGCCCGCACTCCTGTAGTGCCCCCTGTATATTACCAGCGATGATAAGGACATCACATGGGGTGAATGTGCCCGCACTCCTGTAGTGCCCCCTGTATATTACCAGCGATGAGGACATCACATGGGGTGAATGTGCCCGCACTCCTGTAGTGCCCCCTGTATATTACCAGCGATGATAAGGACATCACATGGGGTGAATGTGCCCGCACTCCTGTAGTGCCCCCTGTATATTACCAGCGATGATAAGGACATCACATGGGGTGAATGTGCCCGCACTCCTGTAGTGCCCCCTGTATATTACCAGCGATGATAAGGACATCACATGGGGTGAATGTGCCCGCACTTCTGTAGTGCCCCCTGTATATTACCAGCGATGATCAGGACATCACATGGGGTGAATGTGCCCGCACTTCTGTAGTGCCCCCAGTATATTACCAACGATGATAAGGACATCACATGGGGTGAATGTGCCCGCACTTCTGTAGTGCCCCCCTGTATATTACCAGTGATGATAAGGACATCACATGGGGTGAATGTGCCCGCACTTCTGTAGTGCCCCCGGTATATTACCAGCGATGATAAGGACATCACATGGGGTGAATGTGCCCGCACTTCTGTAGTGCCCCCGGTATATTACCAGCGATGATAAGGACATCACATGGGGTGAATGTGCCCGCACTCCTGTAGTGCCCCCTGTATATTACCAGCGATAATAAGGACATCACAAGGGGTGAATGTGCCCGCACTCCTGTAGTGCCCCCGGTATCTGACCAGCGATGATAAGGACATCACATGGGGTGAATGTGCCCGCACTCCTGTAGTGCCCCCGGTATATTACCAGCGATGATAAGGACATCATATGGGGTTTATGTGCCCGCACTCCTGTAGTGCCCCCTGTATATTACCAGCGATGATAAGGACATCACATGGGGTGAATGTGCCCGCACTTCTGTAGTGCCCCCTGTATCTTACCAGCGATGATAAGGACATCACATGGGGTGAATGTGCTCGCACTCCTGTAGTGCCCCCTGTATCTTACCAGCGATGATCAGGACATCACATGGGGTGAATGTGCCCGCACTTCTGTAGTGCCCCCTGTATATTACCAGTGATGATAAGGACATCACATGGGGTGAATGTGCCCGCACTCCTGTAGTGCCCCCGGTATATTACCAGCGATGAGGACATCACATGGGGTGAATGTGCCCGCACTCCTGTAGTGCCCCCTGTATCTTACCAGCGATGATAAGGACATCACATGGGGTGAATGTGCCCGCACTCCTGTAGTGCCCCCTGTATATTACCAGCGATGATAAGGACATCACATGGGGTGAATGTGCCCGCACTCCTGTAGTGCCCCCTGTATATTACCAGCGATGATAAGGACATCACATGGGGTGAATGTGCCCGCACTTCTGTAGTGCCCCCTGTATATTACCAGTGATGATAAGGACATCACATGGGGTGAATGTGCCCGCACTTCTGTAGTGCCCCCTGTATATTACCAGCGATGATAAGGACATCACATGGGGTGAATGTGCCCGCACTCCTGTAGTGCCCCCTGTATATTACCAGCGATGATAAGGACATCACATGGGGTGAATGTGCCCGCACTCCAGTAGTGCCCCCTGTATATTACCAGCGATGATAAGGACATCACATGGGGTGAATGTGCCCGCACTCCTGTAGTGTCCCCTGTATATTACCAGCGATAAGGACATCACATGGGGTGAATGTGCCCGCACTTCTGTAGTGCCCCCTGTATATTACCAGCGATGATAAGGACATCACATGGGGTGAATGTGCCCGCACTCCTGTAGTGCCCCCTGTATATTACCAGCGATGATAAGGACATCACATGGGGTGAATGTGCTCGCACTCCTGTAGTGCCCCCTGTATCTTACCAGCGATGATAAGGACATCACATGGGGTGAATGTGCCCGCACTCCTGTAGTGCCCCCTGTATATTACCAGCGATGATAAGGACATCACATGGGGTGAATGTGCCCGCACTCCTGTAGTGCCCCCTGTATATTACCAGTGATGATAAGGACATCACATGGGGTGAATGTGCCCGCACTCCTGTAGTGCCCCCTGTATCTTACCAGCGATGATAAGGACATCACATGGGGTGAATGTGCCCGCACTCCTGTAGTGCCCCCTGTATATTACCAGCGATGATAAGGACATCACATGGGGTGAATGTGCCCGCACTCCTGTAGTGCCCCCTGTATATTACCAGCGATGATAAGGACATCACATGGGGTGAATGTGCCCGCACTCCAGTAATGCCCCCGGTATCTTACCAGCGATGATAAGGACATCACATGGGGTGAATGTGCCCGCACTCCTGTAGTGCCCCCTGTATCTTACCAGCGATGATAAGGACATCACATGGGGTGAATGTGCCCGCACTCCTGTAGTGCCCCCTGTATATTACCAGCGATGATGAGGACATCACATGGGGTGAATGTGCCCGCACTTCTGTAGTGCCCCCTGTATATTACCAGTGATAATAAGGACATCACATGGGGTGAATGTGCCCGCACTCCTGTAGTGCCCCCTGTATCTTACCAGCGATGATAAGGACATCACATGGGGTGAATGTGCCCGCACTTCTGTAGTGCCCCCTGTATATTACCAGCGATGATAAGGACATCACATGGGGTGAATGTGCCCGCACTCCTGTAGTGCCCCCGGTATATTACCAGTGATGATAAGGACATCACATGGGGTGAATGTGCCCGCACTTCTGTAGTGCCCCCTGTATATTACCAGTGATGATGAGGACATCACATGGGGTGAATGTGCCCGCACTTCTGTAGTGCCCCCTGTATATTACCAGCGATGATAAGGACATCATATGGGGTGAATGTGCCCGCACTCCTGTAGTGCCCCCTGTATATTACCAGTGATGATAAGGACATCATATGGGGTGAATGTGCCCGCACTCCTGTAGTGCCCCCTGTATATTACCAGTGATGATAAGGACATCACATGGGGTGAATGTGCCCGCACTTCTGTAGTGCCCCCTGTATATTACCAGTGATGATGAGGACATCACATGGGGTGAATGTGCCCGCACTTCTGTAGTGCCCCCTGTATATTACCAGCGATGATAAGGACATCACATGGGGTGAATGTGCCCGCACTCCTGTAGTGCCCCCGGTATATTACCAGCGATGATAAGGACATCACATGGGGTGAATGTGCCCGCACTCCTGTAGTGCCCCCTGTATATTACCAGCGATGAGGACATCACATGGGGTGAATGTGCCCGCACTCCTGTAGTGCCCCCAGTATATTACCAGCGATGATAAGGACATCACATGGGGTGAATGTGCTCGCACTTCTGTAGTGCCCCCAGTATATTACCAGCGATGATAAGGACATCACATGGGGTGAATGTGCCCGCACTCCTGTAGTGCCCCCGGTATATTACCAGTGATGATAAGGACATCACATGGGGTGAATGTGCCCGCACTCCTGTAGTGCCCCCTGTATATTACCAGCGATGATAAGGACATCACATGGGGTGAATGTGCCCGCACTCCTGTAGTGCCCCCTGTATCTTACCAGCGATGATAAGGACATCACATGGGGTGAATGTGCCCGCACTCCTGTAGTGCCCCCTGTATATTACCAGCGATGATAAGGACATCACATGGGGTGAATGTGCCCGCACTTCTGTAGTGCCCCCAGTATATTACCAGCGATGATAAGGACATCACATGGGGTGAATGTGCCCGCACTCCTGTAGTGCCCCCTGTATATTACCAGCGATGATAAGGACATCACATGGGGTGAATGTGCCCGCACTCCTGTAGTGCCCCCAGTATATTACCAGCGATGATGAGGACATCACATGGGGTGAATGTGCCCGCACTTCTGTAGTGCCCCCAGTATATTACCAGTGATGATAAGGACATCACATGGGGTGAATGTGCCCGCACTCCTGTAGTGCCCCCTGTATATTACCAGTGATGATAAGGACATCACATGGGGTGAATGTGCCCGCACTCCTGTAGTGCCCCCTGTATATTACCAGCGATGATAAGGACATCACATGGGGTGAATGTGCCCGCACTCCTGTAGTGCCCCCTGTATATTACCAGCGATGATAAGGACATCACATGGGGTGAATGTGCCCACACTCCTGTAGTGCCCCCTGTATATTACCAGCGATGATAAGGACATCACATGGGGTGAATGTGCCCGCACTCCTGTAGTGCCCCCTGTATATTACCAGCGATGATAAGGACATCACATGGGGTGAATGTGCCCGCACTCCTGTAGTGCCCCCTGTATATTACCAGCGATGATAAGGACATCACATGGGGTGAATGTGCCCGCACTCCTGTAGTGCCCCCAGTATATTACCAGTGATGATAAGGACATCACATGGGGTGAATGTGCCCGCACTTCTGTAGTGCCCCCTGTATATTACCAGCGATGATAAGGACATCACATGGGGTGAATGTGCCCGCACTCCTGTAGTGCCCCCTGTATATTACCAGTGATGATAAGGACATCACATGGGGTGAATGTGCCCGCACTCCTGTAGTGCCCCCTGTATATTACCAGCGATGATAAGGACATCACATGGGGTGAATGTGCCCGCACTCCTGTAGTGCCCCCTGTATATTACCAGCCATGATAAGGACATCACATGGGGTGAATGTGCCCGCACTCCTGTAGTGCCCCCTGTATATTACCAGCGATGATAAGGACATCACATGGGGTGAATGTGCCCGCACTTCTGTAGTGCCCCCTGTATATTACCAGCGATGATAAGGACATCACATGGGGTGAATGTGCTCGCACTTCTGTAGTGCCCCCTGTATATTACCAGCGATGATAAGGACATCACATGGGGTGAATGTGCCCGCACTCCTGTAGTGCCCCCTGTATATTACCAGCGATGATAAGGACATCACATGGGGTGAATGTGCCCGCACTCCAGTAGTGCCCCCTGTATATTACCAGCGATAAGGACATCACATGGGGTGAATGTGCCCGCACTCCTGTAGTGCCCCCTGTATATTACCAGCGATGATAAGGACATCACATGGGGTGAATGTGCCCGCACTCCTGTAGTGCCCCCTGTATATTACCAGCGATGATAAGGACATCACATGGGGTGAATGTGCCCGCACTCCTGTAGTGCCCCCTGTATATTACCAGCGATGAGGACATCACATGGGGTGAATGTGCCCGCACTCCTGTAGTGCCCCCTGTATATTACCAGCGATGATAAGGACATCACATGGGGTGAATGTGCCCGCACTCCTGTAGTGCCCCCTGTATATTACCAGCGATGATAAGGACATCACATGGGGTGAATGTGCCCGCACTCCTGTAGTGCCCCCTGTATATTACCAGCGATGATAAGGACATCACATGGGGTGAATGTGCCCGCACTTCTGTAGTGCCCCCTGTATATTACCAGCGATGATCAGGACATCACATGGGGTGAATGTGCCCGCACTTCTGTAGTGCCCCCAGTATATTACCAACGATGATAAGGACATCACATGGGGTGAATGTGCCCGCACTTCTGTAGTGCCCCCTGTATATTACCAGTGATGATAAGGACATCACATGGGGTGAATGTGCCCGCACTTCTGTAGTGCCCCCGGTATATTACCAGCGATGATAAGGACATCACATGGGGTGAATGTGCCCGCACTTCTGTAGTGCCCCCGGTATATTACCAGCGATGATAAGGACATCACATGGGGTGAATGTGCCCGCACTCCTGTAGTGCCCCCTGTATATTACCAGCGATAATAAGGACATCACAAGGGGTGAATGTGCCCGCACTCCTGTAGTGCCCCCGGTATCTGACCAGCGATGATAAGGACATCACATGGGGTGAATGTGCCCGCACTCCTGTAGTGCCCCCGGTATATTACCAGCGATGATAAGGACATCATATGGGGTTTATGTGCCCGCACTCCTGTAGTGCCCCCTGTATATTACCAGCGATGATAAGGACATCACATGGGGTGAATGTGCCCGCACTTCTGTAGTGCCCCCTGTATCTTACCAGCGATGATAAGGACATCACATGGGGTGAATGTGCTCGCACTCCTGTAGTGCCCCCTGTATCTTACCAGCGATGATCAGGACATCACATGGGGTGAATGTGCCCGCACTTCTGTAGTGCCCCCTGTATATTACCAGTGATGATAAGGACATCACATGGGGTGAATGTGCCCGCACTCCTGTAGTGCCCCCGGTATATTACCAGCGATGAGGACATCACATGGGGTGAATGTGCCCGCACTCCTGTAGTGCCCCCTGTATCTTACCAGCGATGATAAGGACATCACATGGGGTGAATGTGCCCGCACTCCTGTAGTGCCCCCTGTATATTACCAGCGATGATAAGGACATCACATGGGGTGAATGTGCCCGCACTCCTGTAGTGCCCCCTGTATATTACCAGCGATGATAAGGACATCACATGGGGTGAATGTGCCCGCACTTCTGTAGTGCCCCCTGTATATTACCAGTGATGATAAGGACATCACATGGGGTGAATGTGCCCGCACTTCTGTAGTGCCCCCTGTATATTACCAGCGATGATAAGGACATCACATGGGGTGAATGTGCCCGCACTCCTGTAGTGCCCCCTGTATATTACCAGCGATGATAAGGACATCACATGGGGTGAATGTGCCCGCACTCCAGTAGTGCCCCCTGTATATTACCAGCGATGATAAGGACATCACATGGGGTGAATGTGCCCGCACTCCTGTAGTGTCCCCTGTATATTACCAGCGATAAGGACATCACATGGGGTGAATGTGCCCGCACTTCTGTAGTGCCCCCTGTATATTACCAGCGATGATAAGGACATCACATGGGGTGAATGTGCCCGCACTCCTGTAGTGCCCCCTGTATATTACCAGCGATGAGGACATCACATGGGGTGAATGTGCCCGCACTCCTGTAGTGCCCCCAGTATATTACCAGCGATGATAAGGACATCACATGGGGTGAATGTGCCCGCACTCCTGTAGTGCCCCCTGTATATTACCAGCGATGATAAGGACATCACATGGGGTGAATGTGCCCGCACTCCTGTAGTGCCCCCTGTATCTTACCAGTGATGATAAGGACATCACATGGGGTGAATGTGCCCGCACTCCTGTAGTGCCCCCTGTATATTACCAGCGATGATAAGGACATCACATGGGGTGAATGTGCCCGCACTCCTGTAGTGCCCCCGGTATATTACCAGCGATGATAAGGACATCACATGGGGTGAATGTGCCCGCACTCCTGTAGTGCCCCCTGTATATTACCAGCGATGATAAGGACATCACATGGGGTGAATGTGCCCGCACTCCTGTAGTGCCCCCAGTATATTACCAGTGATGATAAGGACATCACATGGGGTGAATGTGCCCGCACTCCTGTAGTGCCCCCTGTATATTACCAGCGATGATAAGGACATCACATGGGGTGAATGTGCCCGCACTCCTGTAGTGCCCCCTGTATATTACCAGTGATGATAAGGACATCACATGGGGTGAATGTGCCCGCACTCCTGTAGTGCCCCCTGTATATTACCAGCGATGATAAGGACATCACATGGGGTGAATGTGCCCGCACTCCTGTAGTGCCCCCAGTATATTACCAGCGATGATAAGGACATCACATGGGTGAATGTGCCCGCACTCCTGTAGTGCCCCCGGTATATTACCAGCGATGATAAGGACATCACATGGGGTGAATGTGCCCGCACTCCTGTAGTGCCCCCTGTATATTACCAGCGATGATAAGGACATCACATGGGGTGAATGTGCCCGCACTCCTGTAGTGCCCCCGGTATATTACCAGCGATGAGGACATCACATGGGGTGAATGTGCCCGCACTCCTGTAGTGCCCCCTGTATATTACCAGCGATGATAAGGACATCACATGGGGTGAATGTGCCCGCACTCCTGTAGTGCCCCCTGTATATTACCAGCGATGATAAGGACATCACATGGGGTGAATGTGCCCGCACTCCTGTAGTGCCCCCTGTATATTACCAGTGATGATAAGGACATCACATGGGGTGAATGTGCCCGCACTCCTGTAGTGCCCCCTGTATATTACCAGCGATGATAAGGACATCACAAGGGGTGAATGTGCCCGCACTCCTGTAGTGCCCCCAGTATATTACCAGTGATGATAAGGACATCACATGGGGTTTATGTGCCCGCACTCCTGTAGTGCCCCCTGTATATTACCAGTGATGATAAGGACATCATATGGGGTGAATGTGCCCGCACTCCTGTAGTGCCCCCGGTATATTACCAGTGATGATAAGGACATCACATGGGGTGAATGTGCCCGCACTCCTGTAGTGCCCCCGGTATATTACCAGTGATGATAAGGACATCACATGGGGTGAATGTGCCCGCACTCCTGTAGTGCCCCCGGTATATTACCAGTGATGATAAGGACATCACATGGGGTGAATGTGCCCGCACTTCTGTAGTGCCCCCTGTATATTACCAGTGATGATAAGGACATCACATGGGGTGAATGTGCCCGCACTTCTGTAGTGCCCCCTGTATATTACCAGTGATGATAAGGACATCACATGGGGTGAATGTGCCCGCACTCCTGTAGTGCCCCCTGTATATTACCAGCGATGATAAGGACATCACATGGGGTGAATGTGCCCGCACTCCTGTAGTGCCCCCTGTATATTACCAGCGATGATAAGGACATCACATGGGGTGAATGTGCCCGCACTCCTGTAGTGCCCCCTGTATATTACCAGCGATGATAAGGACATCACATGGGGTGAATGTGCCCGCACTCCAGTAATGCCCCCGGTATATTACCAGCGATGATAAGGACATCACATGGGGTGAATGTGCCCGCACTCCTGTAGTGCCCCCTGTATCTTACCAGCGATGATAAGGACATCACATGGGGTGAATGTGCCCGCACTCCTGTAGTGCCCCCTGTATATTACCAGTGATGATAAGGACATCACATGGGGTGAATGTGCCCGCACTCCTGTAGTGCCCCCTGTATATTACCAGCGATGATAAGGACATCACATGGGGTGAATGTGCTCGCACTCCTGTAGTGCCCCCTGTATATTACCAGCGATGATAAGGACATCACATGGGGTGAATGTGCCCGCACTCCTGTAGTGCCCCCTGTATATTACCAGCGATGATAAGGACATCACATGGGGTGAATGTGCCCGCACTCCTGTAGTGCCCCCTGTATATTACCAGTGATGATAAGGACATCACATGGGGTGAATGTGCCCGCACTCCTGTAGTGCCCCCTGTATATTACCAGCGATGAGGACATCACATGGGGTGAATGTGCCCGCACTCCTGTAGTGCCCCCTGTATATTACCAGCGATGATAAGGACATCACATGGGGTGAATGTGCCCGCACTTCTGTAGTGCCCCCTGTATATTACCAGTGATGATAAGGACATCACATGGGGTGAATGTGCCCGCACTCCTGTAGTGCCCCCTGTATATTACCAGCGATGAGGACATCACATGGGGTGAATGTGCCCGCACTCCTGTAGTGCCCCCTGTATATTACCAGTGATGATAAGGACATCACATGGGGTGAATGTGCCCGCACTCCTGTAGTGCCCCCTGTATATTACCAGTGATGATAAGGACATCACATGGGGTGAATGTGCCCGCACTCCTGTAGTGCCCCCGGTATCTTACCAGTGATGATAAGGACATCACATGGGGTGAATGTGCCCGCACTCCTGTAGTGCCCCCTGTATATTACCAGCGATGATAAGGACATCACATGGGGTGAATGTGCCCGCACTCCTGTAGTGCCCCCAGTATATTACCAGTGATGATAAGGACATCACATGGGGTGAATGTGCCCGCACTCCTGTAGTGCCCCCAGTATATTACCAGCGATGATAAGGACATCACATGGGGTGAATGTGCCCGCACTCCTGTAGTGCCCCCTGTATATTACCAGTGATGATAAGGACATCACATGGGGTGAATGTGCCCGCACTCCTGTAGTGCCCCCAGTATATTACCAGCGATGATAAGGACATCACATGGGGTGAATGTGCCCGCACTTCTGTAGTGCCCCCTGTATATTACCAGCGATGATAAGGACATCACATGGGGTGAATGTGCCCGCACTCCTGTAGTGCCCCCAGTATATTACCAGCGATGATAAGGACATCACATGGGGTGAATGTGCCCGCACTCCTGTAGTGCCCCCTGTATATTACCAGCGATGATAAGGACATCACATGGGGTGAATGTGCCCGCACTCCTGTAGTGCCCCCTGTATATTACCAGCGATGATAAGGACATCACATGGGGTGAATGTGCCCGCACTCCTGTAGTGCCCCCTGTATATTACCAGCGATGATAAGGACATCACATGGGGTGAATGTGCCCGCACTCCTGTAGTGCCCCCTGTATATTACCAGCGATGATAAGGACATCACATGGGGTGAATGTGCCCGCACTCCTGTAGTGCCCCCGGTATCTTACCAGCGATGATAAGGACATCACATGGGGTGAATGTGCCCGCACTCCTGTAGTGCCCCCTGTATATTACCAGCGATGATAAGGACATCACATGGGGTGAATGTGCCTGCACTCCTGTAGTGCCCCCTGTATATTACCAGTGATGATAAGGACATCACATGGGGTGAATGTGCCCGCACTCCTGTAGTGCCCCCTGTATATTACCAGCGATGATAAGGACATCACATGGGGTGAATGTGCCCGCACTCCTGTAGTGCCCCCTGTATATTACCAGCGATGATAAGGACATCACATGGGGTGAATGTGCCCGCACTCCTGTAGTGCCCCCTGTATATTACCAGCGATGATAAGGACATCACATGGGGTGAATGTGCCCGCACTCCTGTAGTGCCCCCGGTATATTACCAGTGATGATAAGGACATCACATGGGGTGAATGTGCCCGCACTTCTGTAGTGCCCCCTGTATATTACCAGCGATGATCAGGACATCACATAGGGTGAATGTGCTCGCACTCCTGTAGTGCCCCCAGTATATTACCAGTGATGATAAGGACATCATATGGGGTGAATGTGCCCGCACTCCTGTAGTGCCCCCGGTATATTACCAACGATGATAAGGACATCACATGGGGTGAATGTGCCCGCACTTCTGTAGTGCCCCCGGTATATTACCAGCGATGATAAGGACATCACATGGGGTGAATGTGCCCGCACTTCTGTAGTGCCCCCGGTATATTACCAGCGATGATAAGGACATCACATGGGGTGAATGTGCCCGCACTTCTGTAGTGCCCCCTGTATATTACCAGCGATAATAAGGACATCACATGGGGTGAATGTGCCCGCACTCCTGTAGTGCCCCCTGTATATTACCAGCGATGATAAGGACATCACATGGGGTGAATGTGCCCGCACTTCTGTAGTGCCCCCGGTATATTACCAGCGATGATAAGGACATCACATGGGGTGAATGTGCTCGCACTCCTGTAGTGCCCCCTGTATATTACCAGCGATGATAAGGACATCACATGGGGTGAATGTGCCCGCACTCCTGTAGTGCCCCCTGTATATTACCAGCGATAATAAGGACATCACAAGGGGTGAATGTGCCCGCACTTCTGTAGTGCCCCCGGTATCTGACCAGCGATGAGGACATCACATGGGGTGAATGTGCTCGCACTTCTGTAGTGCCCCCAGTATATTACCAGCGATAATAAGGACATCACATGGGGTGAATGTGCCCGCACTCCTGTAGTGCCCCCTGTATATTACCAGCGATGATAAGGACATCACATGGGGTGAATGTGCCCGCACTCCTGTAGTGCCCCCTGTATATTACCAGCGATGATAAGGACATCACATGGGGTGAATGTGCCCGCACTCCAGTAATGCCCCCGGTATCTTACCAGCGATGATAAGGACATCACATGGGGTGAATGTGCCCGCACTCCTGTAGTGCCCCCAGTATATTACCAGCGATGATAAGGACATCACATGGGGTGAATGTGCCCGCACTCCTGTAGTGCCCCCAGTATATTACCAGCGATGATAAGGACATCACATGGGGTGAATGTGCCCGCACTCCTGTAGTGCCCCCGGTATATTACCAGCGATGATAAGGACATCACATGGGGTGAATGTGCCCGCACTCCTGTAGTGCCCCCTGTATATTACCAGCGATGATAAGGACATCACATGGGGTGAATGTGCCCGCACTTCTGTAGAGCCCCCTGTATATTACCAGCGATGATAAGGACATCACATGGGGTGAATGTGCCGGCACTCCTGTAGTGCCCCCTGTATATTACCAGCGATGATAAGGACATCACATGGGGTGAATGTGCCCGCACTCCTGTAGTGCCCCCGGTATATTACCAGCGATGATAAGGACATCACATGGGGTGAATGTGCCCGCACTCCTGTAGTGCCCCCTGTATATTACCAGCGATGATAAGGACATCACATGGGGTGAATGTGCCCGCACTCCTGTAGTGCCCCCTGTATATTACCAGTGATGATAAGGACATCACATGGGGTGAATGTGCCCGCACTCCTGTAGTGCCCCCTGTATATTACCAGCGATGATCAGGACATCACATGGGGTGAATGTGCCCGCACTCCTGTAGTGCCCCCGGTATATTACCAGCGATGATAAGGACATCACATGGGGTGAATGTGCCCGCACTCCTGTAGAGCCCCCGGTATCTTACCAGCGATGAACAGACCCATGCTGACCAAAGCCAACCATGCCAGTGGATCGGTGGGGCCGTCCGCCATTTCCCCGGGGCTCGTCACGCCTGATGAGTTGTTCACATGCGCCACACTGATTCTAAAATACACCCCAAACAAGGCGGTGCTGATCGCCATAACGACCCCTGGAGAGAGAAAATAGGAGCTGCTGTATGGGGCAGGTGTGAAGGATTAGGGGTATCCAGTGGGGCAACAATCAGAATTGTTATATTATCCTCCGAATGCCAGATCACCTGACCAAAGTAGCCATGGTGACATCACTATAAATGGCATCACCTGGCGAGTGTATGATGGGGCCCCGAGGTAATAGTATGAAGAACATCATCAGGAGCCCTCAGGGCCCATACAACACATCACCATTGTTAGAGCTCCACCTCCAAATCACAGACCACACCCCCCTATGTAGCATAAAAGTACCTGAGATGACCAAAAGGACCTTCCTCCCAGCCCGGTCCATGATGAGCGCAGCCACCGCTGTGAACACCACCTGCACCAGCCCAACAATAACCGAAGCCAAGCTACTGTTCTGAAAAACATGGCGAAACGATATATATGAGAGGAGGGCGGAGCTTACACCAGAGTCACCGACACCGCAGCTTACCTGGAACTTTGCTTCCTCAAATATCATATCGGCATAGAACATGATGGCGTTAATGCCGGTGGCCTGCTGGAAAAACATGAGTAGGATGCCGATGATGAATGGTTTGTATATAGACGGTGCCATGAAATCCGCCATCTTTAACCCATCCTCCTGAGGAGACAAGAACATCAGCAAAGTACAACTGTGATAGGCAGCATCCACCCCCGAGATAGTACCGTCCACCCCCGAGATAGTACCGTCCACCCCCGAGATAGTACCGTCCACCCCCGAGATAGTACCGTCCCGAAAGAGCATCCACCACCTAGATAGTACCGCCCCAATACAGCATACTGCCAAGACAGTGTCCACCCCCGAGATAGGCAGCATACAGCCTGTGTAATAGGAAACATAGCCCCTGACACCCCAGTGATCCTTCCCCCTCTCACCTGCTGATCCCCGCTGGCCTCGATTTGCCGGTATTCCCACTCATGGTCCACATCTGGCCCTCGCAGAAAGTGCAGAGCAGCCATCGCCTCTGCTCGTCTCTCCTGGTTGATGAGATATCGTGGGGTCTCGGGCATGAAGCACATTAAAATCACCATGAGGACAGGGGGCACAGAGCAGACCACCGCCAGCCAGCGCCAGCTCACGACCATTCCTACACAGAGACAAACCAATACATTAAGCTACAATAACCCTGTGAACTCCTCCCCCATTCAACATTACCTGCAATATAAGCTCCTACAATTCCAGTGACCACCATCAGCTGTACGCAGGAGCCCAACATCCCTCGGACCCCGGAGTGTGACGTCTCTGAAATATACACCTACAAAGGGGAGGACAGAAGTTAGGGTGCAATCAAACATCCCAATGTAGACCGGGCCCTGATCTTACTATGTGGATCCGGACAATGTAGACCGGGCCCTGATCTTACTATGTGGATCCGGACAATGTAGACCGGGCCCTGATCTTACTATGTGGATCCGGACAATGTAGACCGGCACTGATCTTACTATGAGGATCCGGACAATGTAGACCGGGTCCTGTTCTTACTATGTGGATCCGGACAATGTAGACCGGCACTGATCTTACTATGAGGATCCGGACAATGTAGACCGGGCCCTGTTCTTACTATGAGGATCCAGACAATGTAGACCGGGCCCTGTTCTTACTATGAGGATCCAGACAATGTAGACCGGGCCCTGTTCTTACTACGAGAGTCCAGACAATGTAGACCGGGCCCTGTTCTTACTATGATGATCCAGACAATGTAGACCGGGCCCTGTTCTTACTATGAGGATTCAGACAATGTAAACCAGGTCCTGATCTTACTATGAGGATCCAGACAATGTAGACCGGGCCCTGATCTTACTATGAGGATCCGGACAATGTAGACCGGGCCCTGTTCTTACTATGAGGATTCAGACAATGTAGAACGGGCCCTGATCTTACTATGAGGATCCGGACAATGTAGACCGGGCCCTGTTCTTACTATGTGGATCCAGACAATGTAGACCGGGTCCTGTTCTTACTATGAGGATCCAGACAATGTAGACAGGGTCCTGTTCTTACTATGTGGATCTGGACAATGTAGACCAGGCCCTGATCTTACTATGAGGATCCGGACAATGTAGACCGGGTCCTGTTCTTACTATGAGGATCCAGACAATGTAGACCGGGTCCTGTTCTTACTATGTGGATCCGGACAATGTAGACCAGGCCCTGATCTTACTATGAGGATACGGACAATGTAGACCGGGTCCTGTTCTTACTATGTGGATCCGGACAATGTAGACCAGACCCTGATCTTACTATGAGGATCCGGATAATGTAGACCGGGTCCTGTTCTTACTATGATGATCCAGACAATGTAGACCGGGCCCTGTTCTTACTATGAGGATTCAGACAATGTAGACCGGGTCCTGTTCTTACTATGAGGATCCAGACAATGTAAACCAGGTCCTGATCTTACTATGAGGATCCAGACAATGTAGACAGGGTCCTGTTCTTACTATGTGGATCTGGACAATGTAGACCAGGCCCTGATCTTACTATGAGGATCCGGACAATGTAGACCGGGCCCTGTTCTTACTATGAGGATTCAGACAATGTAGAACGGGCCCTGATCTTACTATGAGGATCCAGACAATGTAGACCGGGCCCTGTTCTTACTATGAGGATTCAGACAATGTAGAACGGGCCCTGATCTTACTATGAGGATCCGGACAATGTAGACCGGGCCCTGATCTTACTGTGAGGATCCGGACAATGTAGACCGGGCCCTGATCTTACTATGTGGATCCAGACAATGTAGACCGGGTCCTGTTCTTACTATGAGGATCCAGACAATGTAGACAGGGTCCTGTTCTTACTATGTGGATCTGGACAATGTAGACCAGGCCCTGATCTTACTATGAGGATCCGGACAATGTAGACCGGGTCCTGTTCTTACTATGAGGATCCAGACAATGTAGACCGGGTCCTGTTCTTACTATGTGGATCCGGACAATGTAGACCAGGCCCTGATCTTACTATGAGGATCCGGACAATGTAGACCGGGTCCTGTTCTTACTATGTGGATCCGGACAATGTAGACCAGGTCCTGTTCTTACTATGAGGATCCGGACAATGTAGACCGGGCCCTGATCTTACTTTGAGGATCCAGACAATGTAGACCGGGCCCTGTTCTTACTATGAGGATCCAGACAATGTAGACCGGGCCCTGACCTAACCAGGGGCTATGGCTGTCATACATATATTAGACAGGAGGATAAAGAATCAGAATAATGCACAAGCTTCACCATATTCTCCCATTTATAGGTCATGATGAGGGGGAAGGGTCATCTGAATATAGTTCCCCCCATACAGCAAAGAAATGTCACGATACTCACTGGGACCACCAAGGAGGTGACTCCGCTGGCAAGTCCGGACAACACGCGGCCACCCAGCAACATCCACATGTTTTGAGCAGATATGATCAGGGCGAAGCCAAGGACATAAGGAAAAGCGCAGAGCATGAGGCTGAGCTTCCGGCCCACGCGGTCCACCAGCCACCCACCAAGGATGCCCCCAGCAGCTGCACCAATGGTGACTATAGACTGTGGGGGAGAGAGGAGCATCAGTCAGGACAGTAACTGGACACAAGGGTGAGGAGGTATCCCCCACCATCTATAAGAGGAGACCCCCCACCACCATCTATAAGAGACCCCAACAATGAATCCCCCATCTAAAAGAGGAGACCCCCCCACCAGCTATAAGAGACCCCCACAATGAATCACCATCTATAAGATGAGACCCCCACAATGAATCCCCCATCTATAAGAGGAGACCCCCCCAACTATATGAGGAGACCCCAACAACGAATCCCCCCCATCTAAAAGAGGAGACCCCCCACCACCATCTATAAGAGACCCCAACAATGAATCCCCCATCTAAAAGAGGAGACCCCCCCCACCAGCTATAAGAGACCCCCACAATGAATCACCATCTATAAGATGAGACCCCCCACAATGAATCCCCCATCTATAAGAGGAGACCTCCCCAACTATATGAGGAGACCCCAACAACGAATCCCCCCCATCTAAAAGAGGAGACCCCCCCCCCATATATAAGAGGAGACCCCCCCCACCATCTATAAGAGGAGACGCCCCAAACTATACGAGGAGACCACAACAAGGAAACCCCATCTATGAGAGAAGACCCCCCCCATCTATAAGAGACCCCCACAATGAATCACCATCTATAAAGGAGACCCCCACAAAGAATCCCCCCATCTATAAGAGGAGACCCCCCAACTATACGAGGAGACCACAACAAGTAATCCCCATCAATGAGAGAAGAGACCCCCACAATGAATCACCATCTATAAGAGGAGACCCCCCCCACACCATATACCACATCTATAAAGAGGAGACCCCCCCCACACCATATACCACATCTATAAGAGGAGACCCCCCCCACACCATATACCACATCTATAGGAGGAGACCCCCACCCCCACACCACCATGACCCACATTTCCATAAGAGAGCTCACACCAAACCATGACGCCGTCTCTTGGTCCAGAATTAGCCGCGGATCCTCCGTGTTCTTCAAATCAGAGATGGCTGGAGAGCTGAACCCCAAGACAAAACCAAAGCTCAGGGGCCCCAACACTGCGCCAAGTGTGGCCAGGTACAGATTCCTGTTCTGGACATTGCTAGAGGAGGGACACAAAAGAGCAGGTCATGTGACTTAACCAGACAAAGAGAGCGGCCGAGGACTATACCAAACGGTAAAAGGACTGTATGACATCACAGAGGCCTCACCACACAGTAACAGGTGTGTATGACATCACAGAGGCCACACCACACAGTAACAGGACTGTATGACATCACAGAGGCCTCACCACACAGTAACAGGACTGTATGACATCACAGAGGCCTCACCACACAGTAACAGGACTGTATGACATCACAGAGGCCACACCACACAGTAACAGGTGTGTATGACATCACAGAGGCCTCACCACACAGTAACAGGACTGTATGACATCACAGAGGCCTCACCACACAGTAACAGGACTGTATGACATCACAGAGGCCACACCACACAGTAACAGGTGTGTATGACATCACAGAGGCCTCACCACACAGTAACAGGTGTGTATGACATCACAGAGGCCTCACCACACAGTAACAGGACTGTATGACATCACAGAGGCCTCACCACACAGTAACAGGACTGTATGACATCACAGAGGCCACACCACACAGTAACAGGTGTGTATGACATCACAGAGGCCTCACCACACAGTAACAGGTGTGTATGACATCACAGAGGCCTCACCACACAGTAACAGGACTGTATGACATCACAGAGGCCTCACCACACAGTAACAGGACTGTATGACATCACAGAGGCCTCACCACACAGTAACAGGTGTGTATGACATCACAGAGGCCTCACCACACAGTAACAGGTGTGTATGACATCACAGAGGCCTCACCACACAGTAACAGGACTGTATGACATCACAGAGGCCACACCACACAGTAACAGGACTGTATGACATCACAGAAGCTTCACCACACAGTAACAGGACTGTATTACATCACAGAGGCCACACCACACAGTAACAGGTGTGTATGACATCACAGAGGCCTCACCACACAGTAACAGGTGTGTATGACATCACAGAGGCCACACCACACAGTAACAGGACTGTATTACATCACAGAGGCCTCACCACACAGTAACAGGTGTGCATGACATCACAGAGGCCTCACCACACAGTAACAGGTGTGTATGACATCACAGAGGCCACACCACACAGTAACAGGTGTGTATGACATCACAGAGGCCTCACCACACAGTAACAGGTGTGTATGACATCACAGAGGCCTCATCACACAGTAACAGGACTGTATGACATCACAGAGGCCTCACCACACAGTAACAGGACTGTATGACATCACAGAGGCCTCACCACACAGTAACAGGTGTGTATGACATCACAGAGGCCTCACCACACAGTAACAGGACTGTATTACATCACAGAGGCCTCACCACACAGTAACAGGTGTGTATGACATCACAGAGGCTTCACCACACAGTAACAGGTGTGTATGACATCACAGAGGCCTCACCACACAGTAACATGACATCACAGAGGCCTCACCACACAGTAACAGAACTGTATTACATCACAGAGGCCTCACCACACAGTAACATGACTGTATTACATCACAGAGGCCTCACCAAACGGTAACAGGACTGTATGACATCACAGAAGCTTCACCACACAGTAACAGGTGTGTATGACATCACAGAGGCCTCACCACACAGTAACAGGACTGTATTACATCACAGAGGCCTCACCACACAGCAACAGGACTGTATGACATCACAGAGGCCTCACCACACAGTAACAGGACTGTATGACATCACAGAAGCTTCACCACACAGTAACAGGTGTGTATGACATCACAGAGGCCACACCAAACGGTAACAGAACTGTATGACATCACAGAGGCCTCACCAAACGGTAACAGGACTGTATGACATCACAGAGGCCTCACCACACAGTAACAGGACTGTATGACATCACAGAGGCCTCACCACACAGTAACAGGTGTGTATGACATCACAGAGGCCTCACCACACAGTAACAGGACTGTATTACATCACAGAGGCCGCACCACACAGTAACAGGTGTGTATGACATCACAGAGGCCGCACCACACAGTAACAGGACTGTATGACATCACAGAGGCCTCAATACACAGTAACAGGACTGTATGACATCACAGAGGCCTCACCACACAGTAACAGGACTGTATTACATCACAGAGGCCTCACCAAACGGTAACAGGACTGTATGACATCACAGAGGCCTCACCACACAGTAACAGGTGTGTATGACATCACAGAGGCCTCACCACACAGTAACAGGACTGTATGACATCACAGAGGCCTCACCACACAGTAACAGGACTGTATTACATCACAGAGGCCTCACCACACAGTAACAGGACTGTATGACATCACCGAGGCCTCACCACACAGTAACAGGACTGTATTACATCACAGAGGCCTCACCACACAGTAACAGGACTGTATGACATCACAGAGGCCTCACCACACAGTAACAGGACTGCATGACATCACAGAGGCCTCACCACACAGTAACAGGACTGTATGACATCACAGAGGCCTCACCACCCAGTAACAGGACTGTATTACATCACAGAGGCCTCACCAAACGGTAACAGGACTGTATGACATCACAGAGGCCTCACCACACAGTAACAGGTGTGTATGACATCACAGAGGCCTCACCACACAGTAACAGGACTGTATGACATCAGAGAAGCTTCACCACACAGTAACAGGTGTGTATGACATCACAGAGGCCTCACCACACAGTAACATGACATCACAGAGGCCTCACCACACAGTAACAGGACTGTATTACATCACAGAGGCCTCACCACACAGTAACAGGACTGTATGACATCACAGAGGCCTCACCACACAGTAACAGGACTGTATTACATCACAGAGGCCTCACCACACAGTAACAGGTGTGTATGACATCACAGAGGCTTCACCACACAGTAACAGGACTGTATGACATCACAGAGGCCTCAATACACAGTAACAGGACTGTATGACATCACAGAGGCCTCACCACACAGTAACAGGACTGTATTACATCACAGAGGCCTCACCAAACGGTAACAGGACTGTATGACATCACAGAGGCCTCACCACACAGTAACAGGACTGTATTACATCACAGAGGCCTCACCACACAGTAACAGGACTGTATGACATCACAGAGGCCTCACCACACATTAACAGGACTGTATGACATCACAGAGGCCTCACCACACAGTAACAGGTGTGTATGACATCACAGAGGCCTCACCACACAGTAACAGGACTGTATGACATCACAGACGTAATAGGACTAGTTTGTGTAGTATGGTGTATAGTGTATGGACATCTGTGCTGTATATTATACTGTCATGCATGTAATTATAATATATATATATATACACACACACACACACACACACAATATATACACATACTGGGGGTTATAATCTTCTCTCTCTTTCCATACTGGGGGTTATAGTCCCCTCTCTCTCTTTCCATACTGGGGGTTATAATCCTCTCTCTCTTTCCATACTGGGGGTTATAATCCTCTCTCTCTTTCCATACTGGGGGTTATAGTCCTCTCTCTCTTTCCATACTGGGGGTTATAGTCCTCTCTCTCTTTCCATACTGGGGGTTATAGTCCTCTCTCTCTTTCCATACTGGGGGTTATAGTCCCTTCTCTCTCTTTCCATACTGGGGGTTATAGTCCCCTGTCTCTCTTTCCATACTGGGGGTTATAATCCTCTCTCTCTTTGCATACTGGGGGTTATAATCCTCTCTCTCTTTACATACTGGGGGTTATAGTACACATAGTTTCTTAACATTCTAGAGGTTGTAGTGCGCTCTCTCTCTTTACACACTGGGGGTTGTAGTGCTCTCTATCTTTACATTCTGGAGGTTGTAGTGCTCTCTCTTTACATTCTGGAGGTTGTAGTGCTCTCTCTCTTTACATACTGGGGGTTGTAGTTATCTCTCTTTACATACTGGGGGTTATAGTACACATAGTTTCTTAACATTCTAGAGGTTGTAGTGCGCTCTCTCTCTTTACACACTGGGGGTTGTAGTGCTCTCTATCTTTACATTCTGGAGGTTGTAGTGCTCTCTCTTTACATTCTGGAGGTTGTAGTGCTCTCTCTCTTTACATACTGGGGGTTGTAGTTATCTCTCTTTACATACTGGGAGTTGTAGTTATCTCTCTTTACATACTGGGGGGTTGTAGTTATCTCTCTTTACATACTGGGGGTTGTAGTTATCTCTCTTTACATACTGGGGGTTGTAGTTATCTCTCTTTACATACTGGGGGTTGTAGTTATCTCTCTTTACATACTGGAGGGTTGTAGTGCTCTCTCTTTACATACTGGAGGGTTGTAGTGCTCTCTCTTTACATACTGGGGGTTGTAGTGCTCTCTCTTTACATACTGGGGGGTTGTAGTTATCTCTCTTTACATACTGGGGGGTTGTAGTTATCTCTCTTTACATACTGGGGGTTGTAGTTATCTCTCTTTACATACTGGGGGTTGTAGTTATCTCTCTTTACATACTGGAGGGTTGTAGTGCTCTCTCTTTACATACTGGGGGTTGTAGTTATCTCTCTTTACATACTGGGGGTTGTAGTGCTCTCTCTTTACATACTGGGGGTTGTAGTGCTCTCTCTTTACATACTGGGGGGTTGTAGTTATCTCTCTTTACATACTGGGGGTTGTAGTTATCTCTCTTTACATACTGGGGGGTTGTAGTTATCTCTCTTTACATACTGGAGGGTTGTAGTTATCTCTCTTTACATACTGGGGGTTGTAGTGCTCTCTCTTTACATACTGGGGGTTGTAGTTATCTCTCTTTACATACTGGGGGTTGTAGTTATCTCTCTTTACATACTGGGGGTTGTAGTTATCTCTCTTTACATACTGGGAGTTGTAGTTATCTCTCTTTACATACTGGGGGTTGTAGTTATCTCTCTTTACATACTGGGAGTTGTAGTTATCTCTCTTTACATACTGGGGGTTGTAGTTATCTCTCTTTACATACTGGGGGGTTGTAGTTATCTCTCTTTACATACTGGGAGTTGTAGTTATCTCTCTTTACATACTGGGGGTTGTAGTGCTCTCTCTTTACATACTGGAGGGTTGTAGTTATCTCTCTTTACATACTGGGAGTTGTAGTTATCTCTCTTTACATACTGGGGGTTGTAGTTATCTCTCTTTACATACTGGGGGGTTGTAGTTATCTCTCTTTACATACTGGAGGGTTGTAGTTATCTCTCTTTACATACTGGGGGTTGTAGTGCTCTCTCTTTACATACTGGGGGTTGTAGTGCTCTCTCTTTACATACTGGGGGGTTGTAGTTATCTCTCTTTACATACTGGGGGTTGTAGTTATCTCTCTTTACATACTGGAGGGTTGTAGTTATCTCTCTTTACATACTGGGGGTTGTAGTGCTCTCTCTTTACATACTGGGGGTTGTAGTGCTCTCTTTACATACTGGGGGTTGTAGTTATCTCTCTTTACATACTGGGGGTTGTAGTTATCTCTCTTTACATACTGGAGGGTTGTAGTTATCTCTCTTTACATACTGGGGGTTGTAGTGCTCTCTCTTTACATACTGGGGGTTGTAGTGCTCTCTTTACATACTGGG
>NW_026608545.1:0-63756 GCF_029499605.1 Hyla sarda | reverse complement strand
CGACGAACATAGAAGATGCACAAACTTCTTGCAATTCCGGCCGAATGGAAGGAGATATCTGCTCAAAACTTTCTGAGCTGGTGCAGACAGTGGCACCCGACATGACTGCGTTGTCGTTTTCAGCCGGGCACTCTTTGGGCCGGCGCAGCACGCAGAAACACCTAGATTGCAGATAATGGCTTTTTGACATTGAGAGTGATCAATATTGAAGATGCACAAACGTCTTGAAATTCCGGCCGAACGAAAGAAGATATCTGCTCAAAACATTCTGTGCAGGTGCAGACAGTGGCACCCGACATGCCTGCATTGTCGTTTTCAGCCGGGCACTCTTTGGGCCGGAGCAGCACGCAGAAACACCTAGATTGAAGATAAGCGCCTTTTTGTCATTGACCGCGACCAACATTGAAGATGCACAAACTTATTTCAATTCCGGCCGAACGGAAGGAGATATCTGCTCACAACTTTCTGTGCAGGTGCAGACAGTGGCACCCGACATGCCTGCGTTGTCGTTTTCCGCCGGGCACTCTTTGGGCCGGCGCAGCACGCAGAAACACCTAGATTGAAGATAAGCGCCTTTTGCCATTGACCGCGACGAACATAGAAGATGCACAAACTTCTTGCAATTCCGGCCGAATAGAAGGAGATATCTGCTCAAAACTTTCTGTGCAGGTGTAGACAGTGGCATCCGACATGCCTGCATTGTCGTTTTCAGCCGGGCACTCTTTGGGCCGGAGCAGCACGCAGAAACACCTAGATTGAAGATAAGCGCCTTTTTGTCATTGACCGCGACCAACATTGAAGATGCACAAACTTCTTTCAATTCCGGCCGAAAGGAAGGAGATATCTGCTCACAACTTTCTGTGCAGGTGCAGACAGTGGCACCCGACATGCCTGCGTTGTCGTTTTCCGCCGGGCACTCTTTGGGCCGGCGCAGCACGCAGAAACACCTGGATTGAAGATAAGCGCCTTTTGCCATTGACTGCGACGAACATAGAAGATGCACAAACTTCTTGCAATTCCGACGGAATAGAAGGAGATATCTGCTCAAAACTTTCTGTGCAGGTGTAGACTGTGGCACTCGACATGCCTGCGTTGTCGTTTTCCGCCGGGCACTCTTTGGGACGGCGCAGCACGCAGAAACACCTAGATTGAAGATAAGCGCCTTTTGCCATTGACCGCGACGAACATAGAAGATGCACAAACTTCTTGCAATCCCGGCCGAATGGAAGGAGATATCTGCTTAAAACTTTCTGTGCAAGTGTAGACAGTGGCACCCGACATGCCTGCGTTGTCGTTTTCCGCCGGGCACTCTTTGGGCCGGAGCAGCACGCAGAAACACCTAGATTGAAGATAAGCGCCTTTTGCCATTGACCGCGACGAACATAGAAGATGCACAAACTTCTTGCAATTCCGGCCGAACGAAAGAAGATATCTGCTCAAAACATTCTGTGCAGGTGCAGACAGTGGCACCCGACATGCCTGCGTTGTCGTTTTCAGCCGGGCACTCTTTGGGCCGGAGCAGCACGCAGAAACACCTAGATTGAAGATAAGCGTCTTTTTGTCATTGACCGCGACCAACATTGAAGATGCACAAACTTCTTTCAATTCCGGCCGAACGGAAGGAGATATCTGCTCTCAACTTTCTGTGCAGGTGCAGACAGTGGCACCCGACATGCCTGCGTTGTCGTTTTCCGCCGGGCACTCTTTGGGCCGGCGCAGCACGCAGAAACACCTAGATTGAAGATAAGCGCCTTTTGCCATTGACCGCGACGAACATAGAAGATGCACAAACTTCTTGCAATTCCGGCCGAATGGAAGGAGATATCTGCTCAAAACTTTCTGAGCTGGTGCAGACAGTGGCACCCGACATGCCTGCGTTGTCGTTTTCAGCCGGGCACTCTTTGGGCCGGCGCAGCACGCAGAAACACTTAGATTGCAGATAAGGGCTTTTTGACATTGACCGTGACCAATATTGAAGATGCACAAACGTCTTGCAATTCCGGCCGAATGAAAGAAGATATCTGCTCAAAACTTTCTGTGCAGGTGCAGACAGTGGCACCCGACATGCCTGCGTTGTCGTTTTCCGCCGGGCACTCTTTGGGCCGGAGCAGCACGCAGAAACACCTAGATTGAAGATAAGCGCCTTTTGCCATTGACCGCGACGAACATAGAAGATGCACAAACTTATTTTAATTCCGGCCGAACGGAAGGAGATATCTGCTCACAACTTTCTGTGCAGGTGCAGACAGTGGCACCCGACATGCCTGCGTTGTCGTTTTCCGCCGGGCACTCTTTGGGCCGGCGCAGCACGCAGAAACACCTAGATTGAAGATAAGCGTCTTTTGCCATTGACCGCGACGAACATAGAAGATGCACAAACTTCTTGCAATCCCGGCCGAATGGAAGGAGATATCTGCTCAAAACTTTCTGTGCAAGTGTAGACAGTGGCACCCGACATGCCTGCGTTGTCGTTTTCCGCCGGGCACTCTTTGGGCCGGAGCAGCACGCAGAAACACCTAGATTGAAGATAAGCGCCTTTTGCCATTGACCGCGACGAACATAGAAGATGCACAAACATCTTGCAATTCCAGCCGAATGGAAGGAGATATCTGCTCAAAACTTTCTGAGCTGGTGCAGACAGTGGCACCCGACATGCCTGCGTTGTCGTTTTCAGCCGGGCACTCTTTGGGCCGGCGCAGCACGCAGAAACACCTAGATTGCAGATAAGGGCTTTTTGACATTGACCGTGACCAATATGGAAGATGCACAAACGTCTTGCAATTCCGGCCGAATGGAAGGAGATATCTGCTCACAACTTTCTGTGCAGGTGCAGAGAGTGGCACCCGACATGCCTGCGTTGTCGTTTTCAGCCGGGCACTCTTTGGGCCGGAGCCGCACGCTGAAACACCTAGATTGAAGATAAGCGCCTTTTTGTCATTGACCGCGACCAACATTGAAGATGCACAAACTTATTTCAATTCCGGCCGAACGGAAGGAGATATCTGCTCACAACTTTCTGTGCAGGTGCAGACAGTGGCACCCGACATGACTGCGTTGTCGTTTTCCGCCGGGCACTCTTTGGGCCGGCGCAGCACGCAGAAACACCTAGATTGAAGATAAGCGCCTTTTTCCATTGACCGCGACGAACATAGAAGATGCACAAACTTCTTGCAATTCCGGCCGAATAGAAGGAGATATCTGCTCAAAACTTTCTGTGCAGGTGTAGACAGTGGCACTCGACATGCCTGCGTTGTCGTTTTCCGCCGGGCACTCTTTGGGCCGGAGCAGCACGCAGAAACACCTAGATTGAAGATAAGCGCCTTTTGCCATTGACCGCGACGAACATAGAAGTTGCACAAACTTCTTGCAATCCCGGCCGAATGGAAGGAGATATCTGCTCAAAACTTTCTGTGCAAGTGTAGACAGTGGCACCCGACATGCCTGCGTTGTCGTTTTCCGCCGGGCACTCTTTGGGCCGGAGCAGCACGCAGAAACACCTAGATTCCAGATAAGGGCTTTTTGACATTGACCGTGACCAATATTGAAGATGCACAAACGTCTTGCAATTCCGGCTGAATGGAAGGAGATATCTGCTCACAACTTTCTGTGCAGGTGCAGACAGTGGCACCCGACATGCCTGCGTTGTCGTTTTCTGCCGGGCACTCTTTGGGCCGGCGCAGCACGCAGAAACACCTAGATTGAAGATAAGCGCCTTTTGCCATTGACCGCGACGAACATAGAAGATGCACAAACTTCTTGCAATCCCGGCCGAATGGAAGGAGATATCTGCTTAAAACTTTCTGTGCAAGTGTAGACAGTGGCACCCGACATGCCTGCGTTGTCGTGTTCCGCCGGGCACTCTTTGGGCCGGAGCAGCACGCAGAAACACCTAGATTGAAGATAAGCGCCTTTTGCCATTGACCGCGACGAACATAGAAGATGCACAAACTTCTTGCAATTCCGGCCGAACGAAAGAAGATATCTGCTCAAAACATTTTGTGCAGGTGCAGACAGTGGCACCCGACATGCCTGCGTTGTCGTTTTCAGCCGGGCACTCTTTGGGCCGGATCAGCACGCAGAAACACCTATATTGAAGATTAGCGTCTTTTTGTCATTGACCGCGACCAACATTGAAGATGCACAAACTTCTTTCAATTCCGGCCGAACGGAAGGAGATATCTGCTCACAATTTTCTGTGCAGGTGTAGACAGTGGCACCCGACATGCCTGCGTTGTCGTTTTCCGCCGGGCACTCTTTGGGCCGGTGCAGCACGCAGAAACACCTAGATTGCAGATAAGGGCTTTTTGACATTGACCGTGACCAATATGGAAGATGCACAAACGTCTTGCAATTCCGGCCGAATGGAAGGAGATATCTGCTCACAACTTTCTGTGCAGGTGCAGAGAGTGGCACCCGACATGCCTGCGTTGTCGTTTTCAGCCGGGCACTCTTTGGGCCGGAGCAGCACGCTGAAACACCTAGATTGAAGATAAGCGCCTTTTTGTCATTGACCGCGACGAACATAGAAGATGCACAAACTTCTTGCAATTCCGGCCGAATGGAAGGAGATATCTGCTCAAAACTTTCTGAGCTGGTGCAGACAGTGGCACCCGACATGCCTGCGTTGTCGTTTTCAGCCGGGCACTCTTTGGGCCGGCGCAGTACGCAGAAACACCTAGATTGCAGATAAGGGCTTTTTGACATTGACCGTGACCAATATTGAAGATGCACAAACGTCTTGCAATTCCGGCCGAATGAAAGAAGATATCTGCTCAAAACTTTCTGTGCAGGTGCAGACAGTGGCACCCGACATGCCTGCGTTGTCGTTTTCAGCCGGGCACTCTTTGGGCCGGAGCAGCACGCAGAAACACCTAGATTGAAGATAAGCGCCTTTTGCCATTGACCGCGACGAACATAGAAGATGCACAAACTTCTTGCAATCCCGGCCGAATGGAAGGAGATATCTGCTCAAAACTTTCTGTGCAAGTGTAGACAGTGGCACCCGACATGCCTGCGTTGTCGTTTTCCGCCTAGCACTCTTTGGGCTGGAGCAGCACGCAGAAACACCTAGATTGAAGATAAGCGCCTTTTGCCATTGACCGCGACGAACATAGAAGATGCACAAACTTCTTGCAATCCCGGCCGAATGGAAGGAGATATCTGCTCAAAACTTTCTGTGCAAGTGCAGACAGTGGCACCCGACATGCCTGCGTTGTCGTTTTCCGCCGGGCACTCTTTGGGCCGGCGCAGCACGCAGAAACACCTAGATTGAAGATAAGCGCCTTTTGCCATTGACCGCGACGAACATAGAAGATGCACAAACTTCTTGCAATTCCGGCCGAATAGAAGGAGATATCTGCTCAAAACTTTCTGTGCAGGTGTAGACAGTGGCACTCGACATGCCTGCGTTGTCGTTTTCCGCCGGGCACTCTTTGGGCCGGAGCAGCACGCAGAAACACCTAGATTGAAGATAAGCGCCTTTTGCCATTGACCGCGACGAACATAGAAGATGCACAAACATCTTGCAATTCCGGCCGAATAAAAGGAGATATCTGCTCAAAACTTTCTGTGCAGGTGCAGAGAGTGGCACCCGACATGCCTGCGTTGTCGTTTTCCGCCGGGCACTCTTTTGGCCGGCGCAGCACGCAGAAACACCTAGATTGAAGATAAGGGCTTTTTGACATTGACCGTGAACAATATTAAAGATGCACAAACGTCTTGCAATTCCGGCCGAACGAAAGAAGATATCTGCTCAAAACTTTCTGTGCAGGTGCAGACAGTGGCACCCGACATGCCTGCATTGTCGTTTTCAGCCGGGCACTCTTTGGGCCGGAGCAGCACGCAGAAACACCTAGATTGAAGATAAGCGCCTTTTTGTCATTGACCGCGACCAACATTGAAGATGCACAAACTTCTTTCAATTCCGGCCGAACGGAAGGAGATATCTGCTCACAACTTTCTGTGCAGGTGCAGACAGTGGCACCCGACATGCCTGCGTTGTCGTTTTCCGCCGGGCACTCTTTGGGCCGGCGCAGCACGCAGAAACACATAGATTGAAGATAAGCGCCTTTTGCCATTGACCGCGACGAACATAGAAGATGCACAAACTTCTTGCAATTCCGGCGGAATAGAAGGAGATATCTGCTCAAAACTTTCTGTGCAGGTGTAGACAGTGGCACTCGACATGCCTGCGTTGTCGTTTTCCGCCGGGCACTCTTTGGGCCGGCGCAGCACGCAGAAACACCTAGATTGAAGATAAGCGCCTTTTGCCATTGACCGCGACGAACATAGAAGATGCACAAACTTCTTGCAATTCCGGCCGAATGGAAGGAGATATCTGCTCAAAACTTTCTGAGCTGGTGCAGACAGTGGCACCCGACATGCCTGCGTTGTCGTTTTCAGCCGGGCACTCTTTGGGCCGGCGCAGCACGCAGAAACACCTAGATTGCAGATAAGGGCTTTTTGACATTGACCGTGACCAATATGGAAGATGCACAAACGTCTTGCAATTCCGGCCGAATGGAAGGAGATATCTGCTCACAACTTTCTGTGCAGGTGCAGAGAGTGGCACCCGACATGCCTGCGTTGTCGTTTTCAGCCGGGCACTCTTTGGGCCGGCGCAGCACGCAGAAACACCTAGATTGCAGATAAGGGCTTTTTGACATTGAACGTGACCAATATTGAAGATGCACAAACGTCTGGCAATTCCGGCCGAACGGAAGGAGATATCTGCTCACAGCTTTCTGTGCAGGTGTAGACAGTGGCACCCGACATGCCTGCATTGTCGTTTTCAGCCGGGCACTCTTTGGGCCGGAGCAGCACGCAGAAACACCTAGATTGAAGATAAGCGCCTTTTTGTCATTGACCGCGACCAACATTGAAGATGCACAAACTTCTTTCAATTCCGGCCGAAAGGAAGGAGATATCTGCTCACAACTTTCTGTGCAGGTGCAGACAGTGGCACCCGACATGCCTGCGTTGTCGTTTTCCGCCGGGCACTCTTTGGGCCGGCGCAGCACGCAGAAACACCTGGATTGAAGATAAGCGCCTTTTGCCATTGACCGCGACGAACATAGAAGATGCACAAACTTCTTGCAATTCCGGCGGAATAGAAGGAGATATCTGCTCACAACTTTCTGTGCAGGTGCAGACAGTGGCACCCGACATGCCTGCGTTGTCGTTTTCTGCCGGGCACTCTTTGGGCCGGCGCAGCACGCAGAAACACCTAGATTGAAGATAAGCGCCTTTTGCCATTGACCGCGACGAACATAGAAGATGCACAAACTTCTTGCAATCCCGGCCGAATGGAAGGAGATATCTGCTTAAAACTTTCTGTGCAAGTGTAGACAGTGGCACCCGACATGCGTGCGTTGTCGTTTTCCGCCGGGCACTCTTTGGGCCGGAGCAGCACGCAGAAACACCTAGATTGAAGATAAGCGCCTTTTGCCATTGACCGCGACGAACATAGAAGATGCACAAACTTCTTGCAATTCCGGCCGAACGAAAGAAGATATCTGCTCAAAACATTCTGTGCAGGTGCAGACAGTGGCACCCGACATGCCTGCGTTGTCGTTTTCAGCCGGGCACTCTTTGGGCCGGATCAGCACGCAGAAACACCTAGATTGAAGATAAGCGTCTTTTTGTCATTGACCGCGACCAACATTGAAGATGCACAAACTTCTTTCAATTCCGGCCGAACGGAAGGAGATATCTGCTCACAATTTTCTGTGCAGGTGTAGACAGTGGCACCCGACATGCCTGCGTTGTCGTTTTCCGCCGGGCACTCTTTGGGCCGGTGCAGCACGCAGAAACACCTAGATTGCAGATAAGGGCTTTTTGACATTGACCGTGACCAATATGGAAGATGCACAAACGTCTTGCAATTCCGGCCGAATGGAAGGAGATATCTGCTCACAACTTTCTGTGCAGGTGCAGAGAGTGGCACCCGACATGCCTGCGTTGTCGTTTTCAGCCGGGCACTCTTTGGGCCGGAGCAGCACGCTGAAACACCTAGATTGAAGATAAGCGCCTTTTTGTCATTGACCGCGACGAACATAGAAGATGCACAAACTTCTTGCAATTCCGGCCGAATGGAAGGAGATATCTGCTCAAAACTTTCTGTGCAGGTGTAGACAGTGGCACCCGACATGCCTGCGTTGTCGTTTTCCGCCGAGCACTGTTTGGGCCGGAGCAGCACGCAGAAACACCTAGATTGAAGATAAGCGCCTTTTGCCATTGACCGCGACGAACATAGAAGATGCACAAACATCTTGCAATTCCGGCCGAATGGAAGGAGATATCTGCTCAAAACTTTCTGAGCTGGTGCAGACAGTGGCACCCGACATGCCTGCGTTGTCGTTTTCAGCCGGGCACTCTTTGGGCCGGCGCAGTACGCAGAAACACCTAGATTGCAGATAAGGGCTTTTTGACATTGACCGTGACCAATATTGAAGATGCACAAACGTCTTGCAATTCCGGCCGAATGAAAGAAGATATCTGCTCAAAACTTTCTGTGCAGGTGCAGACAGTGGCACCCGACATGCCTGCGTTGTCGTTTTCAGCCGGGCACTCTTTGGGCCGGAGCAGCACGCAGAAACACCTAGATTGAAGATAAGCGCCTTTTGCCATTGACCGCGACGAACATAGAAGATGCACAAACTTCTTGCAATCCCGGCCGAATGGAAGGAGATATCTGCTCAAAACTTTCTGTGCAAGTGTAGACAGTGGCACCCGACATGCCTGCGTTGTCGTTTTCCGCCTAGCACTCTTTGGGCTGGAGCAGCACGCAGAAACACCTAGATTGAAGATAAGCGCCTTTTGCCATTGACCGCGACGAACATAGAAGATGCACAAACTTCTTGCAATCCCGGCCGAATGGAAGGAGATATCTGCTCAAAACTTTCTGTGCAAGTGCAGACAGTGGCACCCGACATGCCTGCGTTGTCGTTTTCCGCCGGGCACTCTTTGGGCCGGCGCAGCACGCAGAAACACCTAGATTGAAGATAAGCGCCTTTTGCCATTGACCGCGACGAACATAGAAGATGCACAAACTTCTTGCAATTCCGGCCGAATGGAAGGAGATATCTGCTCAAAACTTTCTGTGCAGGTGCAGACAGTGGCACCCGACATGCCTGCGTTGTCGTTTTCAGCCGGGCACTCTTTGGGCCGGCGCAGCACGCCGAAACACCTAGATTGCAGATAAGAGCTTTTTGACATTGACCGTGACCAATATTGGAGATGCACAAACGTCTTGCAATTCCGGCCGAACGAAAGAAGATATCTGCTCAAAACATTCTGTGCAGGTGCAGACAGTGGCACCCGACATGCCTGCGTTGTCGTTTTCAGCCGGGCACTCTTTGGGCCGGAGCAGCACGCAGAAACACCTAGATTGAAGATAAGCGCCTTTTTGTCATTGACCGCGACCAACATTGAAGATGCACAAACTTATTTCAATTCCGGCCGAACGGAAGGAGATATCTGCTCACAACTTTCTGTGCAGGTGCAGACAGTGGCACCCGACATGACTGCGTTGTCGTTTTCCGCCGGGCACTCTTTGGGCCGGCGCAGCACGCAGAAACACCTAGATTGAAGATAAGCGCCTTTTGCCATTGACCGCGACGAACATAGAAGATGCACAAACTTCTTGCAATTCCGGCCGAATAGAAGGAGATATCTGCTCAAAACTTTCTGTGCAGGTGTAGACAGTGGCACTCGACATGCCTGCGTTGTCGTTTTCCGCCGGGCACTCTTTGGGCCGGAGCAGCACGCAGAAACACCTAGATTGAAGATAAGCGCCTTTTGCCATTGACCGCGACGAACATAGAAGATGCACAAACATCTTGCAATTCCGGCCGAATAAAAGGAGATATCTGCTCAAAACTTTCTGTGCAGGTGCAGAGAGTGGCACCCGACATGCCTGCGTTGTCGTTTTCAGCCGGGCACTCTTTTGGCCGGCGCAGCACGCAGAAACACCTAGATTGAAGATAAGGGCTTTTTGACATTGACCGTGACCAATATTAAAGATGCACAAACGTCTTGCAATTCCGGCCGAACGAAAGAAGATATCTGCTCAAAACTTTCTGTGCAGGTGCAGACAGTGGCACCCGACATGCCTGCATTGTCGTTTTCAGCCGGGCACTCTTTGGGCCGGAGCAGCACGCAGAAACACCTAGATTGAAGATAAGCGCCTTTTTGTCATTGACCACGATCAACATTGAAGATGCACAAACTTCTTTCAATTCCGGCCGAACGGAAGGAGATATCTGCTCACAACTTTCTGTGCAGGTGCAGACAGTGGCACCCGACATGCCTGCGTTGTCGTTTTCCGCCGGGCACTCTTTGGGCCGGCGCAGCACGCAGAAACACCTAGATTGAAGATAAGCGCCTTTTGCCATTGACCGCGACGAACATAGAAGATGCACAAACTTCTTGCAATTCCGGCGGAATAGAAGGAGATATCTGCTCAAAACTTTCTGTGCAGGTGTAGACAGTGGCACTCGACATGCCTGCGTTGTCGTTTTCCGCCGGGCACTCTTTGGGCCGGCGCAGCACGCAGAAACACCTAGATTGAAGATAAGCGCCTTTTGCCATTGACCGCGACGAACATAGAAGATGCACAAACTTCTTGCAATCCCGGCCGAATGGAAGGAGATATCTGCTTAAAACTTTCTGTGCAAGTGTAGACAGTGGCACCCGACATGCCTGCGTTGTCGTTTTCCGCCGGGCACTCTTTGGGCCGGCGCAGCACGCAGAAACACCTAGATTGAAGATAAGCGCCTTTTGCCATTGACCGCGACGAACATAGAAGATGCACAAACATCTTGCAATTCCGGCCGAATGGAAGGAGATATCTGCTCAAAACTTTCTGAGCTGGTGCAGACAGTGGCACCCGACATGCCTGCGTTGTCGTTTTCAGCCGGGCACTCTTTGGGCCGGCGCAGCACGCAGAAACACCTAGATTGCAGATAAGGGCTTTTTGACATTGACCGTGACCAATATGGAAGATGCACAAACGTCTTGCAATTCCGGCCGAATGGAAGGAGATATCTGCTCACAACTTTCTGTGCAGGTGCAGAGAGTGGCACCCGACATGCCTGCGTTGTCGTTTTCAGCCGGGCACTCTTTGGGCCGGCGCAGCACGCAGAAACACCTAGATTGCAGATAAGGGCTTTTTGACATTGAACGTGACCAATATGGAAGATGCACAAACGTCTTGCAATTCCGGCCGAATGGAAGGAGATATCTGCTCACAGCTTTCTGTGCAGGTGTAGACAGTGGCACCCGACATGCCTGCATTGTCGTTTTCAGCCGGGCACTCTTTGGGCCGGAGCAGCACGCAGAAACACCTAGATTGAAGATAAGCGCCTTTTTGTCATTGACCGCGACCAACATTGAAGATGCACAAACTTCTTTCAATTCCGGCCGAAAGGAAGGAGATATCTGCTCACAACTTTCTGTGCAGGTGCAGACAGTGGCACCCGACATGCCTGCGTTGTCGTTTTCCGCCGGGCACTCTTTGGGCCGGCGCAGCACGCAGAAACACCTGGATTGAAGATAAGCGCCTTTTGCCATTGACCGCGACGAACATAGAAGATGCACAAACTTCTTGCAATTCCGGCGGAATAGAAGGAGATATCTGCTCAAAACTTTCTGTGCAGGTGTAGACAGTGGCACTCGACATGCCTGCGTTGTCGTTTTCCGCCGGGCACTCTTTGGGCCGGCGCAGCACGCAGAAACACCTAGATTGAAGATAAGCACCTTTTGCCATTGACCGCGACGAACATAGAAGATGCACAAACTTCTTGCAATCCCGGCCGAATGGAAGGAGATATCTGCTTAAAACTTTCTGTGCAAGTGTAGACAGTGGCACCCGACATGCCTGCGTTGTCGTTTTCCGCCGGGCACTCTTTGGGCCGGAGCAGCACGCAGAAACACCTAGATTGAAGATAAGCGCCTTTTGCCATTGACCGCGACGAACATAGAAGATGCACAAACTTCTTGCAATTCCGGCCGAACGAAAGAAGATATCTGCTCAAAACATTCTGTGCAGGTGCAGACAGTGGCACCCGACATGCCTGCGTTGTCGTTTTCAGCCGGGCACTCTTTGGGCCGGAGCAGCACGCAGAAACACCTAGATTGAAGATAAGCGTCTTTTTGTCATTGACCGCGACCAACATTGAAGATGCACAAACTTCTTTCAATTCCGGCCGAACGGAAGGAGATATCTGCTCACAATTTTCTGTGCAGGTGTAGACAGTGGCACCCGACATGCCTGCGTTGTCGTTTTCCACCGGGCACTCTTTGGGCCGGCGCAGCACGCAGAAACACCTAGATTGAAGATAAGCGCCTTTTGCCCTTGACCGCGACGAACATAGAAGATGCACAAACTTCTTGCAATTCCGGCCGAATGGAAGGAGATATCTGCTCAAAACTTTCTGAGCTGGTGCAGACAGTGGCACCCGACATGCCTGCGTTGTCGTTTTCAGCCGGGCACTCATTGGGCCGGCGCAGCACGCAGAAACACCTAGATTCCAGATAAGGGCTTTTTGACATTGACCGTGACCAATATTGAAGATGCACAAACGTCTTGCAATTCCGGCTGAATGGAAGGAGATATCTGCTCACAACTTTCTGTGCAGGTGCAGACAGTGGCACCCGACATGCCTGCGTTGTCGTTTTCTGCCGGGCACTCTTTGGGCCGGCGCAGCACGCAGAAACACCTAGATTGAAGATAAGCGCCTTTTGCCATTGACCGCGACGAACATAGAAGATGCACAAACTTCTTGCAATCCCGGCCGAATGGAAGGAGATATCTGCTTAAAACTTTCTGTGCAAGTGTAGACAGTGGCACCCGACATGCGTGCGTTGTCGTTTTCCGCCGGGCACTCTTTGGGCCGGAGCAGCACGCAGAAACACCTAGATTGAAGATAAGCGCCTTTTGCCATTGACCGCGACGAACATAGAAGATGCACAAACTTCTTGCAATTCCGGCCGAACGAAAGAAGATATCTGCTCAAAACATTCTGTGCAGGTGCAGACAGTGGCACCCGACATGCCTGCGTTGTCGTTTTCAGCCGGGCACTCTTTGGGCCGGATCAGCACGCAGAAACACCTAGATTGAAGATAAGCGTCTTTTTGTCATTGACCGCGACCAACATTGAAGATGCACAAACTTCTTTCAATTCCGGCCGAACGGAAGGAGATATCTGCTCACAATTTTCTGTGCAGGTGTAGACAGTGGCACCCGACATGCCTGCGTTGTCGTTTTCCGCCGGGCACTCTTTGGGCCGGTGCAGCACGCAGAAACACCTAGATTGCAGATAAGGGCTTTTTGACATTGACCGTGACCAATATGGAAGATGCACAAACGTCTTGCAATTCCGGCCGAATGGAAGGAGATATCTGCTCACAACTTTCTGTGCAGGTGCAGAGAGTGGCACCCGACATGCCTGCGTTGTCGTTTTCAGCCGGGCACTCTTTGGGCCGGAGCAGCACGCTGAAACACCTAGATTGAAGATAAGCGCCTTTTTGTCATTGACCGCGACGAACATAGAAGATGCACAAACTTCTTGCAATTCCGGCCGAATGGAAGGAGATATCTGCTCAAAACTTTCTGTGCAGGTGTAGACAGTGGCACCCGACATGCCTGCGTTTTCGTTTTCCGCCGAGCACTGTTTGGGCCGGAGCAGCACGCAGAAACACCTAGATTGAAGATAAGCGCCTTTTGCCATTGACCGCGACGAACATAGAAGATGCACAAACATCTTGCAATTCCGGCCGAATGGAAGGAGATATCTGCTCAAAACTTTCTGAGCTGGTGCAGACAGTGGCACCCGACATGCCTGCGTTGTCGTTTTCAGCCGGGCACTCTTTGGGCCGGCGCAGTACGCAGAAACACCTAGATTGCAGATAAGGGCTTTTTGACATTGACCGTGACCAATATTGAAGATGCACAAACGTCTTGCAATTCCGGCCGAATGAAAGAAGATATCTGCTCAAAACTTTCTGTGCAGGTGCAGACAGTGGCACCCGACATGCCTGCGTTGTCGTTTTCAGCCGGGCACTCTTTGGGCCGGAGCAGCACGCAGAAACACCAAGATTGAAGATAAGCGCCTTTTGCCATTGACCGCGACGAACATAGAAGATGCACAAACTTCTTGCAATCCCCGCCGAATGGAAGGAGATATCTGCTCAAAACTTTCTGTGCAAGTGTAGACAGTGGCACCCGACATGCCTGCGTTGTCGTTTTCCGCCTAGCACTCTTTGGGCTGGAGCAGCACGCAGAAACACCTAGATTGAAGATAAGCGCCTTTTGCCATTGACCGCGACGAACATAGAAGATGCACAAACTTCTTGCAATCCCGGCCGAATGGAAGGAGATATCTGCTCAAAACTTTCTGTGCAAGTGCAGACAGTGGCACCCGACATGCCTGCGTTGTCGTTTTCCGCCGGGCACTCTTTGGGCCGGCGCAGCACGCAGAAACACCTAGATTGAAGATAAGCGCCTTTTGCCATTGACCGCGACGAACATAGAAGATGCACAAACTTCTTGCAATTACGGCCGAATGGAAGGAGATATCTGCTCAAAACTTTCTGTGCAGGTGCAGACAGTGGCACCCGACATGCCTGCGTTGTCGTTTTCAGCCGGGCACTCTTTGGGCCGGCGCAGCACGCCGAAACACCTAGATTGCAGATAAGAGCTTTTTGACATTGACCGTGACCAATATTGGAGATGCACAAACGTCTTGCAATTCCGGCCGAACGAAAGAAGATATCTGCTCAAAACATTCTGTGCAGGTGCAGACAGTGGCACCCGACATGCCTGCGTTGTCGTTTTCAGCCGGGCACTCTTTGGGCCGGAGCAGCACGCAGAAACACCTAGATTGAAGATAAGCGCCTTTTTGTCATTGACCGCGACCAACATTGAAGATGCACAAACTTATTTCAATTCCGGCCGAACGGAAGGAGATATCTGCTCACAACTTTCTGTGCAGGTGCAGACAGTGGCACCCGACATGCCTGCGTTGTCGTTTTCCGCCGGGCACTCTTTGGGCCGGCGCAGCACGCAGAAACACCTAGATTGAAGATAAGCGCCTTTTGCCATTGACCGCGACGAACATAGAAGATGCACAAACTTCTTGCAATTCCGGCCGAATAGAAGGAGATATCTGCTCAAAACTTTCTGTGCAGGTGTAGACAGTGGCACTCGACATGCCTGCGTTGTCGTTTTCCGCCGCGCACTCTTTGGGCCGGAGCAGCACGCAGAAACACCTAGATTGAAGATAAGCGCCTTTTGCCATTGACCGCGACGAACATAGAAGATGCACAAACATCTTGCAATTCCGGCCGAATAAAAGGAGATATCTGCTCAAAACTTTCTGTGCAGGTGCAGAGAGTGGCACCCGACATGCCTGCGTTGTCGTTTTCAGCCGGGCACTCTTTGGGCCGGCGCAGCACGCAGAAACACCTAGATTGAAGATAAGGGCTTTTTGACATTGACCGTGACCAATATTAAAGATGCACAAACGTCTTGCAATTCCGGCCGAACGAAAGAAGATATCTGCTCAAAACTTTCTGTGCAGGTGCAGACAGTGGCACCCGACATGCCTGCATTGTCGTTTTCAGCCGGGCACTCTTTGGGCCGGAGCAGCACGCAGAAACACCTAGATTGAAGATAAGCGCCTTTTTGTCATTGACCGCGACCAACATTGAAGATGCACAAACTTCTTTCAATTCCGGCCGAAGGGAAGGAGATATCTGCTCACAACTTTCCGTGCAGGTGCAGACAGTGGCACCCGACATGCCTGCGTTGTCGTTTTCCGCCGGGCACTCTTTGGGCCGGCGCAGCACGCAGAAACACCTAGATTGAAGATAAGCGCCTTTTGCCATTGACCGCGACGAACATAGAAGATGCACAAACTTCTTGCAATTCCGGCGGAATAGAAGGAGATATCTGCTCAAAACTTTCTGTGCAGGTGTAGACAGTGGCACTCGACATGCCTGCGTTGTCGTTTTCCGCCGGGCACTCTTTGGGCCGGCGCAGCACGCAGAAACACCTAGATTGAAGATAAGCGCCTTTTGCCATTGACCGCGACGAACATAGAAGATGCACAAACATCTTGCAATTCCGGCCGAATGGAAGGAGATATCTGCTCAAAACTTTCTGAGCTGGTGCAGACAGTGGCACCCGACATGCCTGCGTTGTCGTTTTCAGCCGGGCACTCTTTGGGCCGGCGCAGCACGCAGAAACACCTAGATTGCAGATAAGGGCTTTTTGACATTGACCTTGACCAATATGGAAGATGCACAAACGTCTTGCAATTCCGGCCGAATGGAAGGAGATATCTGCTCACAACTTTCTGTGCAGGTGCAGAGAGTGGCACCCGACATGCCTGCGTTGTCGTTTTCAGCCGGGCACTCTTTGGGCCGGCGCAGCACGCAGAAACACCTAGATTGCAGATAAGGGCTTTTTGACATTGAACGTGACCAATATTGAAGATGCACAAACGTCTGGCAATTCCGGCCGAACGGAAGGAGATATCTGCTCACAGTTTTCTGTGCAGGTGTAGACAGTGGCACCCGACATGCCTGCGTTGTCGTTTTCCGCCGGGCACTCTTTGGGCCGGCGCAGCACGCAGAAAAACCTAGATTGAAGATAAGCGCCTTTTGCCATTGACCGCGACGAACATAGAAGATGCACAAACTTCTTGCAATTCCGGCCGAATGGAAGGAGATATCTGCTCAAAACTTTCTGAGCTGGTGCAGACAGTGGCACCCGACATGACTGCGTTGTCGTTTTCAGCCGGGCACTCTTTGGGCCGGCGCAGCACGCAGAAACACCTAGATTGCAGATAATGGCTTTTTGACATTGAGAGTGATCAATATTGAAGATGCACAAACGTCTTGAAATTCCGGCCGAACGAAAGAAGATATCTGCTCAAAACATTCTGTGCAGGTGCAGACAGTGGCACCCGACATGCCTGCATTGTCGTTTTCAGCCGGGCACTCTTTGGGCCGGAGCAGCACGCAGAAACACCTAGATTGAAGATAAGCGCCTTTTTGTCATTGACCGCGACCAACATTGAAGATGCACAAACTTCTTTCAATTCCGGCCGAAAGGAAGGAGATATCTGCTCACAACTTTCTGTGCAGGTGCAGACAGTGGCACCCGACATGCCTGCGTTGTCGTTTTCCGCCGGGCACTCTTTGGGCCGGCGCAGCACGCAGAAACACCTGGATTGAAGATAAGCGCCTTTTGCCATTGACCGCGACGAACATAGAAGATGCACAAACTTCTTGCAATTCCGGCGGAATAGAAGGAGATATCTGCTCAAAACTTTCTGTGCAGGTGTAGACTGTGGCACTCGACATGCCTGCGTTGTCGTTTTCCGCCGGGCACTCTTTGGGACGGCGCAGCACGCAGAAACACCTAGATTGAAGATAAGCGCCTTTTGCCATTGACCGCGACGCACATAGAAGATGCACAAACTTCTTGCAATCCCGGCCGAATGGAAGGAGATATCTGCTTAAAACTTTCTGTGCAAGTGTAGACAGTGGCACCCGACATGCCTGCGTTGTCGTTTTCCGCCGGGCACTCTTTGGGCCGGAGCAGCACGCAGAAACACCTAGATTGAAGATAAGCGCCTTTTGCCATTGACCGCGACGAACATAGAAGATGCACAAACTTCTTGCAATTCCGGCCGAACGAAAGAAGATATCTGCTCAAAACATTCTGTGCAGGTGCAGACAGTGGCACCCGACATGCCTGCGTTGTCGTTTTCAGCCGGGCACTCTTTGGGCCGGAGCAGCACGCAGAAACACCTAGATTGAAGATAAGCGTCTTTTTGTCATTGACCGCGACCAACATTGAAGATGCACAAACTTCTTTCAATTCCGGCCGAACGGAAGGAGATATCTGCTCACAACTTTCTGTGCAGGTGCAGACAGTGGCACCCGACATGCCTGCGTTGTCGTTTTCCGCCGGGCACTCTTTGGGCCGGCGCAGCACGCAGAAACACCTAGATTGAAGATAAGCGCCTTTTGCCATTGACCGCGACGAACATAGAAGATGCACAAACTTCTTGCAATTCCGGCCGAATGGAAGGAGATATCTGCTCAAAACTGTCTGAGCTGGTGCAGACAGTGGCACCCGACATGCCTGCGTTGTCGTTTTCAGCCGGGCACTCTTTGGGCCGGCGCAGCACGCAGAAACACCTAGATTGCAGATAAGGGCTTTTTGACATTGACCGTGACCAATATTGAAGATGCACAAACGTCTTGCAATTCCGGCCGAATGAAAGAAGATATCTGCTCAAAACTTTCTGTGCAGGTGCAGACAGTGGCACCCGACATGCCTGCGTTGTCGTTTTCCGCCGGGCACTCTTTGGGCCGGAGCAGCACGCAGAAACACCTAGATTGAAGATAAGCGCCTTTTGCCATTGACCGCGACGAACATAGAAGATGCACAAACTTATTTTAATTCCGGCCGAACGGAAGGAGATATCTGCTCACAACTTTCTGTGCAGGTGCAGACAGTGGCACCCGACATGCCTGCGTTGTCGTTTTCCGCCGGGCACTCTTTGGGCCGGCGCAGCACGCAGAAACACCTAGATTGAAGATAAGCGTCTTTTGCCATTGACCGCGACGAACATAGAAGATGCACAAACTTCTTGCAATCCCGGCCGAATGGAAGGAGATATCTGCTCAAAACTTTCTGTGCAAGTGTAGACAGTGGCACCCGACATGCCTGCGTTGTCGTTTTCCGCCGGGCACTCTTTGGGCCGGAGCAGCACGCAGAAACACCTAGATTGAAGATAAGCGCCTTTTGCCATTGACCGCGACGAACATAGAAGATGCACAAACATCTTGCAATTCCAGCCGAATGGAAGGAGATATCTGCTCAAAACTTTCTGAGCTGGTGCAGACAGTGGCACCCGACATGCCTGCGTTGTCGTTTTCAGCCGGGCACTCTTTGGGCCGGCGCAGCACGCAGAAACACCTAGATTGCAGATAAGGGCTTTTTGACATTGACCGTGACCAATATGGAAGATGCACAAACGTCTTGCAATTCCGGCCGAATGGAAGGAGATATCTGCTCACAACTTTCTGTGCAGGTGCAGAGAGTGGCACCCGACATGCCTGCGTTGTCGTTTTCAGCCGGGCACTCTTTGGGCCGGAGCAGCACGCTGAAACACCTAGATTGAAGATAAGCGCCTTTTTGTCATTGACCGCGACCAACATTGAAGATGCACAAACTTATTTCAATTCCGGCCGAACGGAAGGAGATATCTGCTCACAACTTTCTTTGCAGGTGCAGACAGTGGCACCCGACATGCCTGCGTTGTCGTTTTCCGCCGGGCACTCTTTGGGCCGGCGCAGCACGCAGAAACACCTAGATTGAAGATAAGCGCCTTTTTCCATTGACCGCGACGAACATAGAAGATGCACAAACTTCTTGCAATTCCGGCCGAATAGAAGGAGATATCTGCTCAAAACTTTCTGTGCAGGTGTAGACAGTGGCACTCGACATGCCTGCGTTGTCGTTTTCCGCCGGGCACTCTTTGGGCCGGAGCAGCACGCAGAAACACCTAGATTGAAGATAAGCGCCTTTTTGTCATTGACCGCGACCAACATTGAAGATGCACAAACTTCTTTCAATTCCGGCCGAAAGGAAGGAGATATCTGCTCACAACTTTCTGTGCAGGTGCAGACAGTGGCACCCGACATGCCTGCGTTGTCGTTTTCCGCCGGGCACTCTTTGGGCCGGCGCAGCACGCAGAAACACCTGGATTGAAGATAAGCGCCTTTTGCCATTGACCGCGACGAACATAGAAGATGCACAAACTTCTTGCAATTCCGGCGGAATAGAAGGAGATATCTGCTCAAAACTTTCTGTGCAGGTGTAGACAGTGGCACTCGACATGCCTGCGTTGTCGTTTTCCGCCGGGCACTCTTTGGGCCGGCGCAGCACGCAGAAACACCTAGATTGAAGATAAGCACCTTTTGCCATTGACCGCGACGAACATAGAAGATGCACAAACTTCTTGCAATCCCGGCCGAATGGAAGGAGATATCTGCTTAAAACTTTCTGTGCAAGTGTAGACAGTGGCACCCGACATGCCTGCGTTGTCGTTTTCCGCCGGGCACTCTTTGGGCCGGAGCAGCACGCAGAAACACCTAGATTGAAGATAAGCGCCTTTTGCCATTGACCGCGACGAACATAGAAGATGCACAAACTTCTTGCAATTCCGGCCGAACGAAAGAAGATATCTGCTCAAAACATTCTGTGCAGGTGCAGACAGTGGCACCCGACATGCCTGCGTTGTCGTTTTCAGCCGGGCACTCTTTGGGCCGGAGCAGCACGCAGAAACACCTAGATTGAAGATAAGCGTCTTTTTGTCATTGACCGCGACCAACATTGAAGATGCACAAACTTCTTTCAATTCCGGCCGAACGGAAGGAGATATCTGCTCACAATTTTCTGTGCAGGTGTAGACAGTGGCACCCGACATGCCTGCGTTGTCGTTTTCCGCCGGGCACTCTTTGGGCCGGCGCAGCACGCAGAAACACCTAGATTGAAGATAAGCGCCTTTTGCCATTGACCGCGACGAACATAGAAGATGCACAAACTTCTTGCAATTCCGGCCGAATAGAAGGAGATATCTGCTCAAAACTTTCTGTGCAGTTGTAGACAGTGGCACTCGACATGCCTGCGTTGTCGTTTTCCGCCGGGCACTCTTTGGGCCGGAGCAGCACGCAGAAACACCTAGATTGAAGATAAGCGCCTTTTGCCATTGACCGCGACGAACATAGAAGATGCACAAACGTCTTGCAATTCCGGCCGAATGGAAGGAGATATCTGCTCAAAACTTTCTGAGCTGGTGCAGACAGTGGCACCCGACATGCCTGCGTTGTCGTTTTCAGCCGGGCACTCATTGGGCCGGCGCAGCACGCAGAAACACCTAGATTCCAGATAAGGGCTTTTTGACATTGACCGTGACCAATATTGAAGATGCACAAATGTCTTGCAATTCCGGCTGAATGGAAGGAGATATCTGCTCACAACTTTCTGTGCAGGTGCAGACAGTGGCACCCGACATGCCTGCGTTGTCGTTTTCTGCCGGGCACTCTTTGGGCCGGCGCAGCACGCAGAAACACCTAGATTGAAGATAAGCGCCTTTTGCCATTGACCGCGACGAACATAGAAGATGCACAAACTTCTTGCAATCCCGGCCGAATGGAAAGAGATATCTGCTTAAAACTTTCTGTGCAAGTGTAGACAGTGGCACCCGACATGCGTGCGTTGTCGTTTTCCGCCGGGCACTCTTTGGGCCGGAGCAGCACGCAGAAACACCTAGATTGAAGATAAGCGCCTTTTGCCATTGACCGCGACGAACATAGAAGATGCACAAACTTCTTGCAATTCCGGCCGAACGAAAGAAGATATCTGCTCAAAACATTCTGTGCAGGTGCAGACAGTGGCACCCGACATGCCTGCGTTGTCGTTTTCAGCCGGGCACTCTTTGGGCCGGATCAGCACGCAGAAACACCTAGATTGAAGATAAGCGTCTTTTTGTCATTGACCGCGACCAACATTGAAGATGCACAAACTTCTTTCAATTCCGGCCGAACGGAAGGAGATATCTGCTCACAATTTTCTGTGCAGGTGTAGACAGTGGCACCCGACATGCCTGCGTTGTCGTTTTCCGCCGGGCACTCTTTGGGCCGGTGCAGCACGCAGAAACACCTAGATTGCAGATAAGGGCTTTTTGACATTGACCGTGACCAATATGGAAGATGCACAAACGTCTTGCAATTCCGGCCGAATGGAAGGAGATATCTGCTCACAACTTTCTGTGCAGGTGCAGAGAGTGGCACCCGACATGCCTGCGTTGTCGTTTTCAGCCGGGCACTCTTTGGGCCGGAGCAGCACGCTGAAACACCTAGATTGAAGATAAGCGCCTTTTTGTCATTGACCGCGACGAACATAGAAGATGCACAAACTTCTTGCAATTCCGGCCGAATGGAAGGAGATATCTGCTCAAAACTTTCTGTGCAGGTGTAGACAGTGGCACCCGACATGCCTGCGTTGTCGTTTTCCGCCGAGCACTGTTTGGGCCGGAGCAGCACGCAGAAACACCTAGATTGAAGATAAGCGCCTTTTGCCATTGACCGCGACGAACATAGAAGATGCACAAACATCTTGCAATTCCGGCCGAATGGAAGGAGATATCTGCTCAAAACTTTCTGAGCTGGTGCAGACAGTGGCACCCGACATGCCTGCGTTGTCGTTTTCAGCCGGGCACTCTTTGGGCCGGCGCAGTACGCAGAAACACCTAGATTGCAGATAAGGGCTTTTTGACATTGACCGTGACCAATATTGAAGATGCACAAACGTCTTGCAATTCCGGCCGAATGAAAGAAGATATCTGCTCAAAACTTTCTGTGCAGGTGCAGACAGTGGCACCCGACATGCCTGCGTTGTCGTTTTCAGCCGGGCACTCTTTGGGCCGGAGCAGCACGCAGAAACACCAAGATTGAAGATAAGCGCCTTTTGCCATTGACCGCGACGAACATAGAAGATGCACAAACTTCTTGCAATCCCGGCCGAATGGAAGGAGATATCTGCTCAAAACTTTCTGTGCAAGTGTAGACAGTGGCACCCGACATGCCTGCGTTGTCGTTTTCCGCCTAGCACTCTTTGGGCTGGAGCAGCACGCAGATACACCTAGATTGAAGATAAGCGCCTTTTGCCATTGACCGCGACGAACATAGAAGATGCACAAACTTCTTGCAATCCCGGCCGAATGGAAGGAGATATCTGCTCAAAACTTTCTGTGCAAGTGCAGACAGTGGCACCCGACATGCCTGCGTTGTCGTTTTCCGCCGGGCACTCTTTGGGCCGGCGCAGCACGCAGAAACACCTAGATTGAAGATAAGCGCCTTTTGCCATTGACCGCGACGAACATAGAAGATGCACAAACTTCTTGCAATTACGGCCGAATGGAAGGAGATATCTGCTCAAAACTTTCTGTGCAGGTGCAGACAGTGGCACCCGACATGCATGCGTTGTCGTTTTCAGCCGGGCACTCTTTGGGCCGGCGCAGCACGCCGAAACACCTAGATTGCAGATAAGAGCTTTTTGACATTGACCGTGACCAATATTGGAGATGCACAAACGTCTTGCAATTCCGGCCGAACGAAAGAAGATATCTGCTCAAAACATTCTGTGCAGGTGCAGACAGTGGCACCCGACATGCCTGCGTTGTCGTTTTCAGCCGGGCACTCTTTGGGCCGGAGCAGCACGCAGAAACACCTAGATTGAAGATAAGCGCCTTTTTGTCATTGACCGCGACCAACATTGAAGATGCACAAACTTATTTCAATTCCGGCCGAACGGAAGGAGATATCTGCTCACAACTTTCTGTGCAGGTGCAGACAGTGGCACCCGACATGCCTGCGTTGTCGTTTTCCGCCGGGCACTCTTTGGGCCGGCGCAGCACGCAGAAACACCTAGATTGAAGATAAGCGCCTTTTGCCATTGACCGCGACGAACATAGAAGATGCACAAACTTCTTGCAATTCCGGCCGAATGGAAGGAGATATCTGCTCAAAACTTTCTGTGCAGGTGTAGACAGTGGCACCCGACATGCCTGCGTTGTCGTTTTCCGCCGAGCACTGTTTGGGCCGGAGCAGCACGCAGAAACACCTAGATTGAAGATAAGCGCCTTTTGCCATTGACCGCGACGAACATAGAAGATGCACAAACATCTTGCAATTCCGGCCGAATGGAAGGAGATATCTGCTCAAAACTTTCTGAGCTGGTGCAGACAGTGGCACCCGACATGCCTGCGTTGTCGTTTTCAGCCGGGCACTCTTTGGGCCGGCGCAGTACGCAGAAACACCTAGATTGCAGATAAGGGCTTTTTGACATTGACCGTGACCAATATTGAAGATGCACAAACGTCTTGCAATTCCGGCCGAATGAAAGAAGATATCTGCTCAAAACTTTCTGTGCAGGTGCAGACAGTGGCACCCGACATGCCTGCGTTGTCGTTTTCAGCCGGGCACTCTTTGGGCCGGAGCAGCACGCAGAAACACCAAGATTGAAGATAAGCGCCTTTTGCCATTGACCGCGACGAACATAGAAGATGCACAAACTTCTTGCAATCCCGGCCGAATGGAAGGAGATATCTGCTCAAAACTTTCTGTGCAAGTGTAGACAGTGGCACCCGACATGCCTGCGTTGTCGTTTTCCGCCTAGCACTCTTTGGGCTGGAGCAGCACGCAGAAACACCTAGATTGAAGATAAGCGCCTTTTGCCATTGACCGCGACGAACATAGAAGATGCACAAACTTCTTGCAATCCCGGCCGAATGGAAGGAGATATCTGCTCAAAACTTTCTGTGCAAGTGCAGACAGTGGCACCCGACATGCCTGCGTTGTCGTTTTCCGCCGGGCACTCTTTGGGCCGGCGCAGCACGCAGAAACACCTAGATTGAAGATAAGCGCCTTTTGCCATTGACCGCGACGAACATAGAAGATGCACAAACTTCTTGCAATTACGGCCGAATGGAAGGAGATATCTGCTCAAAACTTTCTGTGCAGGTGCAGACAGTGGCACCCGACATGCATGCGTTGTCGTTTTCAGCCGGGCACTCTTTGGGCCGGCGCAGCACGCCGAAACACCTAGATTGCAGATAAGAGCTTTTTGACATTGACCGTGACCAATATTGGAGATGCACAAACGTCTTGCAATTCCGGCCGAACGAAAGAAGATATCTGCTCAAAACATTCTGTGCAGGTGCAGACAGTGGCACCCGACATGCCTGCGTTGTCGTTTTCAGCCGGGCACTCTTTGGGCCGGAGCAGCACGCAGAAACACCTAGATTGAAGATAAGCGCCTTTTTGTCATTGACCGCGACCAACATTGAAGATGCACAAACTTATTTCAATTCCGGCCGAACGGAAGGAGATATCTGCTCACAACTTTCTGTGCAGGTGCAGACAGTGGCACCCGACATGCCTGCGTTGTCGTTTTCCGCCGGGCACTCTTTGGGCCGGCGCAGCACGCAGAAACACCTAGATTGAAGATAAGCGCCTTTTGCCATTGACCGCGACGAACATAGAAGATGCACAAACTTCTTGCAATTCCGGCCGAATAGAAGGAGATATCTGCTCAAAACTTTCTGTGCAGGTGTAGACAGTGGCACTCGACATGCCTGCGTTGTCGTTTTCCGCCGGGCACTCTTTGGGCCGGAGCAGCACGCAGAAACACCTAGATTGAAGATAAGCGCCTTTTGCCATTGACCGCGACGAACATAGAAGATGCACAAACATCTTGCAATTCCGGCCGAATAAAAGGAGATATCTGCTCAAAACTTTCTGTGCAGGTGCAGAGAGTGGCACCCGACATGCCTGCGTTGTCGTTTTCAGCCGGGCACTCTTTGGGCCGGCGCAGCACGCAGAAACACCTAGATTGAAGATAAGGGCTTTTTGACATTGACCGTGACCAATATTAAAGATGCACAAACGTCTTGCAATTCCGGCCGAACGAAAGAAGATATCTGCTCAAAACTTTCTGTGCAGGTGCAGACAGTGGCACCCGACATGCCTGCATTGTCGTTTTCAGCCGGGCACTCTTTGGGCCGGAGCAGCACGCAGAAACACCTAGATTGAAGATAAGCGCCTTTTTGTCATTGACCGCGACCAACATTGAAGATGCACAAACTTCTTTCAATTCCGGCCGAACGGAAGGAGATATCTGCTCACAACTTTCTGTGCAGGTGCAGACAGTGGCACCCGACATGCCTGCGTTGTCGTTTTCCGCCGGGCACTCTTTGGGCCGGCGCAGCACGCAGAAACACCTAGATTGAAGATAAGCGCCTTTTGCCATTGACCGCGACGAACATAGAAGATGCACAAACTTCTTGCAATTCCGGCGGAATAGAAGGAGATATCTGCTCAAAACTTTCTGTGCAGGTGTAGACAGTGGCACTCGACATGCCTGCGTTGTCGTTTTCCGCCGGGCACTCTTTGGGCCGGCGCAGCACGCAGAAACACCTAGATTGAAGATAAGCGCCTTTTGCCATTGACCGCGACGAACATAGAAGATGCACAAACATCTTGCAATTCCGGCCGAATGGAAGGAGATATCTGCTCAAAACTTTCTGAGCTGGTGCAGACAGTGGCACCCGACATGCCTGCGTTGTCGTTTTCAGCCGGGCACTCTTTGGGCCGGCGCAGCACGCAGAAACACCTAGATTGCAGATAAGGGCTTTTTGACATTGACCTTGACCAATATGGAAGATGCACAAACGTCTTGCAATTCCGGCCGAATGGAAGGAGATATCTGCTCACAACTTTCTGTGCAGGTGCAGAGAGTGGCACCCGACATGCCTGCGTTGTCGTTTTCAGCCGGGCACTCTTTGGGCCGGCGCAGCACGCAGAAACACCTAGATTGCAGATAAGGGCTTTTTGACATTGAACGTGACCAATATTGAAGATGCACAAACGTCTGGCAATTCCGGCCGAACGGAAGGAGATATCTGCTCACAGTTTTCTGTGCAGGTGTAGACAGTGGCACCCGACATGCCTGCGTTGTCGTTTTCCGCCGGGCTCTCTTTGGGCCGGCGCAGCACGCAGAAAAACCTAGATTGAAGATAAGCGCCTTTTGCCATTGACCGCGACGAACATAGAAGATGCACAAACTTCTTGCAATTCCGGCCGAATGGAAGGAGATATCTGCTCAAAACTTTCTGAGCTGGTGCAGACAGTGGCACCCGACATGACTGCGTTGTCGTTTTCAGCCGGGCACTCTTTGGGCCGGCGCAGCACGCAGAAACACCTAGATTGCAGATAATGGCTTTTTGACATTGAGAGTGATCAATATTGAAGATGCACAAACGTCTTGAAATTCCGGCCGAACGAAAGAAGATATCTGCTCAAAACATTCTGTGCAGGTGCAGACAGTGGCACCCGAAATGCCTGCATTGTCGTTTTCAGCCGGGCACTCTTTGGGCCGGAGCAGCACGCAGAAACACCTAGATTGAAGATAAGCGCCTTTTTGTCATTGACCGCGACCAACATTGAAGATGCACAAACTTCTTTCAATTCCGGCCGAAAGGAAGGAGATATCTGCTCACAACTTTCTGTGCAGGTGCAGACAGTGGCACCCGACATGCCTGCGTTGTCGTTTTCCGCCGGGCACTCTTTGGGCCGGCGCAGCACGCAGAAACACCTGGATTGAAGATAAGCGCCTTTTGCCATTGACCGCGACGAACATAGAAGATGCACAAACTTCTTGCAATTCCGGCGGAATAGAAGGAGATATCTGCTCAAAACTTTCTGTGCAGGTGTAGACTGTGGCACTCGACATGCCTGCGTTGTCGTTTTCCGCCGGGCACTCTTTGGGACGGCGCAGCACGCAGAAACACCTAGATTGAAGATAAGCGCCTTTTGCCATTGACCGCGACGCACATAGAAGATGCACAAACTTCTTGCAATCCCGGCCGAATGGAAGGAGATATCTGCTTAAAACTTTCTGTGCAAGTGTAGACAGTGGCACCCGACATGCCTGCGTTGTCGTTTTCCGCCGGGCACTCTTTGGGCCGGAGCAGCACGCAGAAACACCTAGATTGAAGATAAGCGCCTTTTGCCATTGACCGCGACGAACATAGAAGATGCACAAACTTCTTGCAATTCCGGCCGAACGAAAGAAGATATCTGCTCAAAACATTCTGTGCAGGTGCAGACAGTGGCACCCGACATGCCTGCGTTGTCGTTTTCAGCCGGGCACTCTTTGGGCCGGAGCAGCACGCAGAAACACCTAGATTGAAGATAAGCGTCTTTTTGTCATTGACCGCGACCAACATTGAAGATGCACAAACTTCTTTCAATTCCGGCCGAACGGAAGGAGATATCTGCTCACAACTTTCTGTGCAGGTGCAGACAGTGGCACCCGACATGCCTGCGTTGTCGTTTTCCGCCGGGCACTCTTTGGGCCGGCGCAGCACGCAGAAACACCTAGATTGAAGATAAGCGCCTTTTGCCATTGACCGCGACGAACATAGAAGATGCACAAACTTCTTGCAATTCCGGCCGAATGGAAGGAGATATCTGCTCAAAACTGTCTGAGCTGGTGCAGACAGTGGCACCCGACATGCCTGCGTTGTCGTTTTCAGCCGGGCACTCTTTGGGCCGGCGCAGCACGCAGAAACACCTAGATTGCAGATAAGGGCTTTTTGACATTGACCGTGACCAATATTGAAGATGCACAAACGTCTTGCAATTCCGGCCGAATGAAAGAAGATATCTGCTCAAAACTTTCTGTGCAGGTGCAGACAGTGGCACCCGACATGCCTGCGTTGTCGTTTTCCGCCGGGCACTCTTTGGGCCGGAGCAGCACGCAGAAACACCTAGATTGAAGATAAGCGCCTTTTGCCATTGACCGCGACGAACATAGAAGATGCACAAACTTATTTTAATTCCGGCCGAACGGAAGGAGATATCTGCTCACAACTTTCTGTGCAGGTGCAGACAGTGGCACCCGACATGCCTGCGTTGTCGTTTTCCGCCGGGCACTCTTTGGGCCGGCGCAGCACGCAGAAACACCTAGATTGAAGATAAGCGTCTTTTGCCATTGACCGCGACGAACATAGAAGATGCACAAACTTCTTGCAATCCCGGCCGAATGGAAGGAGATATCTGCTCAAAACTTTCTGTGCAAGTGTAGACAGTGGCACCCGACATGCCTGCGTTGTCGTTTTCCGCCGGGCACTCTTTGGGCCGGAGCAGCACGCAGAAACACCTAGATTGAAGATAAGCGCCTTTTGCCATTGACCGCGACGAACATAGAAGATGCACAAACATCTTGCAATTCCGGCCGAATAAAAGGAGATATCTGCTCAAAACTTTCTGTGCAGGTGCAGAGAGTGGCACCCGACATGCCTGCGTTGTCGTTTTCAGCCGGGCACTCTTTGGGCCGGCGCAGCACGCAGAAACACCTAGATTGAAGATAAGGGCTTTTTGACATTGACCGTGACCAATATTAAAGATGCACAAACGTCTTGCAATTCCGGCCGAACGAAAGAAGATATCTGCTCAAAACTTTCTGTGCAGGTGCAGACAGTGGCACCCGACATGCCTGCATTGTCGTTTTCAGCCGGGCACTCTTTGGGCCGGAGCAGCACGCAGAAACACCTAGATTGAAGATAAGCGCCTTTTTGTCATTGACCGCGACCAACATTGAAGATGCACAAACTTCTTTCAATTCCGGCCGAACGGAAGGAGATATCTGCTCACAACTTTCTGTGCAGGTGCAGACAGTGGCACCCGACATGCCTGCGTTGTCGTTTTCCGCCGGGCACTCTTTGGGCCGGCGCAGCACGCAGAAACACCTAGATTGAAGATAAGCGCCTTTTGCCATTGACCGCGACGAACATAGAAGATGCACAAACTTCTTGCAATTCCGGCGGAATAGAAGGAGATATCTGCTCAAAACTTTCTGTGCAGGTGTAGACAGTGGCACTCGACATGCCTGCGTTGTCGTTTTCCGCCGGGCACTCTTTGGGCCGGCGCAGCACGCAGAAACACCTAGATTGAAGATAAGCGCCTTTTGCCATTGACCGCGACGAACATAGAAGATGCACAAACATCTTGCAATTCCGGCCGAATGGAAGGAGATATCTGCTCAAAACTTTCTGAGCTGGTGCAGACAGTGGCACCCGACATGCCTGCGTTGTCGTTTTCAGCCGGGCACTCTTTGGGCCGGCGCAGCACGCAGAAACACCTAGATTGCAGATAAGGGCTTTTTGACATTGACCTTGACCAATATGGAAGATGCACAAACGTCTTGCAATTCCGGCCGAATGGAAGGAGATATCTGCTCACAACTTTCTGTGCAGGTGCAGAGAGTGGCACCCGACATGCCTGCGTTGTCGTTTTCAGCCGGGCACTCTTTGGGCCGGCGCAGCACGCAGAAACACCTAGATTGCAGATAAGGGCTTTTTGACATTGAACGTGACCAATATTGAAGATGCACAAACGTCTGGCAATTCCGGCCGAACGGAAGGAGATATCTGCTCACAGTTTTCTGTGCAGGTGTAGACAGTGGCACCCGACATGCCTGCGTTGTCGTTTTCCGCCGGGCTCTCTTTGGGCCGGCGCAGCACGCAGAAAAACCTAGATTGAAGATAAGCGCCTTTTGCCATTGACCGCGACGAACATAGAAGATGCACAAACTTCTTGCAATTCCGGCCGAATGGAAGGAGATATCTGCTCAAAACTTTCTGAGCTGGTGCAGACAGTGGCACCCGACATGACTGCGTTGTCGTTTTCAGCCGGGCACTCTTTGGGCCGGCGCAGCACGCAGAAACACCTAGATTGCAGATAATGGCTTTTTGACATTGAGAGTGATCAATATTGAAGATGCACAAACGTCTTGAAATTCCGGCCGAACGAAAGAAGATATCTGCTCAAAACATTCTGTGCAGGTGCAGACAGTGGCACCCGAAATGCCTGCATTGTCGTTTTCAGCCGGGCACTCTTTGGGCCGGAGCAGCACGCAGAAACACCTAGATTGAAGATAAGCGCCTTTTTGTCATTGACCGCGACCAACATTGAAGATGCACAAACTTCTTTCAATTCCGGCCGAAAGGAAGGAGATATCTGCTCACAACTTTCTGTGCAGGTGCAGACAGTGGCACCCGACATGCCTGCGTTGTCGTTTTCCGTCGGGCACTCTTTGGGCCGGCGCAGCACGCAGAAACACCTGGATTGAAGATAAGCGCCTTTTGCCATTGACCGCGACGAACATAGAAGATGCACAAACTTCTTGCAATTCCGGCGGAATAGAAGGAGATATCTGCTCAAAACTTTCTGTGCAGGTGTAGACTGTGGCACTCGACATGCCTGCGTTGTCGTTTTCCGCCGGGCACTCTTTGGGACGGCGCAGCACGCAGAAACACCTAGATTGAAGATAAGCGCCTTTTGCCATTGACCGCGACGCACATAGAAGATGCACAAACTTCTTGCAATCCCGGCCGAATGGAAGGAGATATCTGCTTAAAACTTTCTGTGCAAGTGTAGACAGTGGCACCCGACATGCCTGCGTTGTCGTTTTCCGCCGGGCACTCTTTGGGCCGGAGCAGCACGCAGAAACACCTAGATTGAAGATAAGCGCCTTTTGCCATTGACCGCGACGAACATAGAAGATGCACAAACTTCTTGCAATTCCGGCCGAACGAAAGAAGATATCTGCTCAAAACATTCTGTGCAGGTGCAGACAGTGGCACCCGACATGCCTGCGTTGTCGTTTTCAGCCGGGCACTCTTTGGGCCGGAGCAGCACGCAGAAACACCTAGATTGAAGATAAGCGTCTTTTTGTCATTGACCGCGACCAACATTGAAGATGCACAAACTTCTTTCAATTCCGGCCGAACGGAAGGAGATATCTGCTCACAACTTTCTGTGCAGGTGCAGACAGTGGCACCCGACATGCCTGCGTTGTCGTTTTCCGCCGGGCACTCTTTGGGCCGGCGCAGCACGCAGAAACACCTAGATTGAAGATAAGCGCCTTTTGCCATTGACCGCGACGAACATAGAAGATGCACAAACTTCTTGCAATTCCGGCCGAATGGAAGGAGATATCTGCTCAAAACTGTCTGAGCTGGTGCAGACAGTGGCACCCGACATGCCTGCGTTGTCGTTTTCAGCCGGGCACTCTTTGGGCCGGCGCAGCACGCAGAAACACCTAGATTGCAGATAAGGGCTTTTTGACATTGACCGTGACCAATATTGAAGATGCACAAACGTCTTGCAATTCCGGCCGAATGAAAGAAGATATCTGCTCAAAACTTTCTGTGCAGGTGCAGACAGTGGCACCCGACATGCCTGCGTTGTCGTTTTCCGCCGGGCACTCTTTGGGCCGGAGCAGCACGCAGAAACACCTAGATTGAAGATAAGCGCCTTTTGCCATTGACCGCGACGAACATAGAAGATGCACAAACTTATTTTAATTCCGGCCGAACGGAAGGAGATATCTGCTCACAACTTTCTGTGCAGGTGCAGACAGTGGCACCCGACATGCCTGCGTTGTCGTTTTCCGCCGGGCACTCTTTGGGCCGGCGCAGCACGCAGAAACACCTAGATTGAAGATAAGCGTCTTTTGCCATTGACCGCGACGAACATAGAAGATGCACAAACTTCTTGCAATCCCGGCCGAATGGAAGGAGATATCTGCTCAAAACTTTCTGTGCAAGTGTAGACAGTGGCACCCGACATGCCTGCGTTGTCGTTTTCCGCCGGGCACTCTTTGGGCCGGAGCAGCACGCAGAAACACCTAGATTGAAGATAAGCGCCTTTTGCCATTGACCGCGACGAACATAGAAGATGCACAAACATCTTGCAATTCCAGCCGAATGGAAGGAGATATCTGCTCAAAACTTTCTGAGCTGGTGCAGACAGTGGCACCCGACATGCCTGCGTTGTCGTTTTCAGCCGGGCACTCTTTGGGCCGGCGCAGCACGCAGAAACACCTAGATTGCAGATAAGGGCTTTTTGACATTGACCGTGACCAATATGGAAGATGCACAAACGTCTTGCAATTCCGGCCGAATGGAAGGAGATATCTGCTCACAACTTTCTGTGCAGGTGCAGAGAGTGGCACCCGACATGCCTGCGTTGTCGTTTTCAGCCGGGCACTCTTTGGGCCGGAGCAGCACGCTGAAACACCTAGATTGAAGATAAGCGCCTTTTTGTCTTTGACCGCGACCAACATTGAAGATGCACAAACTTATTTCAATTCCGGCCGAACGGAAGGAGATATCTGCTCACAACTTTCTGTGCAGGTGTAGACAGTGGCACCCGACATGCCTGCGTTTTCGTTTTCCGCCGAGCACTGTTTGGGCCGGAGCAGCACGCAGAAACACCTAGATTGAAGATAAGCGCCTTTTGCCATTGACCGCGACGAACATAGAAGATGCACAAACATCTTGCAATTCCGGCCGAATGGAAGGAGATATCTGCTCAAAACTTTCTGAGCTGGTGCAGACAGTGGCACCCGACATGCCTGCGTTGTCGTTTTCAGCCGGGCACTCTTTGGGCCGGCGCAGTACGCAGAAACACCTAGATTGCAGATAAGGGCTTTTTGACATTGACCGTGACCAATATTGAAGATGCACAAACGTCTTGCAATTCCGGCCGAATGAAAGAAGATATCTGCTCAAAACTTTCTGTGCAAGTGTAGACAGTGGCACCCGACATGCCTGCGTTGTCGTTTTCCGCCTAGCACTCTTTGGGCTGGAGCAGCACGCAGAAACACCTAGATTGAAGATAAGCGCCTTTTGCCATTGACCGCGACGAACATAGAAGATGCACAAACTTCTTGCAATCCCGGCCGAATGGAAGGAGATATCTGCTCAAAACTTTCTGTGCAAGTGCAGACAGTGGCACCCGACATGCCTGCGTTGTCGTTTTCCGCCGGGCACTCTTTGGGCCGGCGCAGCACGCAGAAACACCTAGATTGAAGATAAGCGCCTTTTGCCATTGACCGCGACGAACATAGAAGATGCACAAACTTCTTGCAATTACGGCCGAATGGAAGGAGATATCTGCTCAAAACTTTCTGTGCTGGTGCAGACAGTGGCACCCGACATGCCTGCGTTGTCGTTTTCAGCCGGGCACTCTTTGGGCCGGCGCAGCACGCCGAAACACCTAGATTGCAGATAAGAGCTTTTTGACATTGACCGTGACCAATATTGGAGATGCACAAACGTCTTGCAATTCCGGCCGAACGAAAGAAGATATCTGCTCAAAACTTTCTGTGCAGGTGCAGACAGTGGCACCCGACATGCCTGCATTGTCGTTTTCAGCCGGGCACTCTTTGGGCCGGAGCAGCACGCAGAAACACCTAGATTGAAGATAAGCGCCTTTTTGTCATTGACCGCGACCAACATTGAAGATGCACAAACTTCTTTCAATTCCGGCCGAACGGAAGGAGATATCTGCTCACAACTTTCTGTGCAGGTGCAGACAGTGGCACCCGACATGCCTGCGTTGTCGTTTTCCGCCGGGCACTCTTTGGGCCGGCGCAGCACGCAGAAACACCTAGATTGAAGATAAGCGCCTTTTGCCATTGACCGCGACGAACATAGAAGATGCACAAACTTCTTGCAATTCCGGCGGAATAGAAGGAGATATCTGCTCAAAACTTTCTGTGCAGGTGTAGACAGTGGCACTCGACATGCCTGCGTTGTCGTTTTCCGCCGGGCACTCTTTGGGCCGGCGCAGCACGCAGAAACACCTAGATTGAAGATAAGCGCCTTTTGCCATTGACCGCGACGAACATAGAAGATGCACAAACATCTTGCAATTCCGGCCGAATGGAAGGAGATATCTGCTCAAAACTTTCTGAGCTGGTGCAGACAGTGGCACCCGACATGCCTGCGTTGTCGTTTTCAGCCGGGCACTCTTTGGGCCGGCGCAGCACGCAGAAACACCTAGATTGCAGATAAGGGCTTTTTGACATTGACCTTGACCAATATGGAAGATGCACAAACGTCTTGCAATTCCGGCCGAATGGAAGGAGATATCTGCTCACAACTTTCTGTGCAGGTGCAGAGAGTGGCACCCGACATGCCTGCGTTGTCGTTTTCAGCCGGGCACTCTTTGGGCCGGCGCAGCACGCAGAAACACCTAGATTGCAGATAAGGGCTTTTTGACATTGAACGTGACCAATATTGAAGATGCACAAACGTCTGGCAATTCCGGCCGAACGGAAGGAGATATCTGCTCACAGTTTTCTGTGCAGGTGTAGACAGTGGCACCCGACATGCCTGCGTTGTCGTTTTCCGCCGGGCACTCTTTGGGCCGGCGCAGCACGCAGAAAAACCTAGATTGAAGATAAGCGCCTTTTGCCATTGACCGCGACGAACATAGAAGATGCACAAACTTCTTGCAATTCCGGCCGAATGGAAGGAGATATCTGCTCAAAACTTTCTGAGCTGGTGCAGACAGTGGCACCCGACATGACTGCGTTGTCGTTTTCAGCCGGGCACTCTTTGGGCCGGCGCAGCACGCAGAAACACCTAGATTGCAGATAATGGCTTTTTGACATTGAGAGTGATCAATATTGAAGATGCACAAACGTCTTGAAATTCCGGCCGAACGAAAGAAGATATCTGCTCAAAACATTCTGTGCAGGTGCAGACAGTGGCACCCGACATGCCTGCATTGTCGTTTTCAGCCGGGCACTCTTTGGGCCGGAGCAGCACGCAGAAACACCTAGATTGAAGATAAGCGCCTTTTTGTCATTGACCGCGACCAACATTGAAGATGCACAAACTTATTTCAATTCCGGCCGAACGGAAGAAGATATCTGCTCACAACTTTCTGTGCAGGTGCAGACAGTGGCACCCGACATGCCTGCGTTGTCGTTTTCAGCCGGGCACTCTTTGGGCCGGCGCAGCACGCAGAAACACCTAGATTGAAGATAAGCGCCTTTTGCCATTGACCGCGACGAACATAGAAGATGCACAAACTTCTTGCAATTCCGGCCGAATAGAAGGAGATATCTGCTCAAAACTTTCTGTGCAGGTGTAGACAGTGGCATCCGACATGCCTGCATTGTCGTTTTCAGCCGGGCACTCTTTGGGCCGGAGCAGCACGCAGAAACACCTAGATTGAAGATAAGCGCCTTTTTGTCATTGACCGCGACCAACATTGAAGATGCACAAACTTCTTTCAATTCCGGCCGAAAGGAAGGAGATATCTGCTCAAAACTTTCTGTGCAGGTGTAGACTGTGGCACTCGACATGCCTGCGTTGTCGTTTTCCGCCGGGCACTCTTTGGGACGGCGCAGCACGCAGAAACACCTAGATTGAAGATAAGCGCCTTTTGCCATTGACCGCGACGAACATAGAAGATGCACAAACTTCTTGCAATCCCGGCCGAATGGAAGGAGATATCTGCTTAAAACTTTCTGTGCAAGTGTAGACAGTGGCACCCGACATGCCTGCGTTGTCGTTTTCCGCCGGGCACTCTTTGGGCCGGAGCAGCACGCAGAAACACCTAGATTGAAGATAAGCGCCTTTTGCCATTGACCGCGACGAACATAGAAGATGCACAAACTTCTTGCAATTCCGGCCGAACGAAAGAAGATATCTGCTCAAAACATTCTGTGCAGGTGCAGACAGTGGCACCCGACATGCCTGCGTTGTCGTTTTCAGCCGGGCACTCTTTGGGCCGGAGCAGCACGCAGAAACACCTAGATTGAAGATAAGCGTCTTTTTGTCATTGACCGCGACCAACATTGAAGATGCACAAACTTCTTTCAATTCCGGCCGAACGGAAGGAGATATCTGCTCACAACTTTCTGTGCAGGTGCAGACAGTGGCACCCGACATGCCTGCGTTGTCGTTTTCCGCCGGGCACTCTTTGGGCCGGCGCAGCACGCAGAAACACCTAGATTGAAGATAAGCGCCTTTTGCCATTGACCGCGACGAACATAAAAGATGCACAAACTTCTTGCAATTCCGGCCGAATGGAAGGAGATATCTGCTCAAAACTTTCTGAGCTGGTGCAGACAGTGGCACCCGACATGCCTGCGTTGTCGTTTTCAGCCGGGCACTCTTTGGGCCGGCGCAGCACGCAGAAACACTTAGATTGCAGATAAGGGCTTTTTGACATTGACCGTGACCAATATTGAAGATGCACAAACGTCTTGCAATTCCGGCCGAATGAAAGAAGATATCTGCTCAAAACTTTCTGTGCAGGTGCAGACAGTGGCACCCGACATGCCTGCGTTGTCGTTTTCCGCCGGGCACTCTTTGGGCCGGAGCAGCACGCAGAAACACCTAGATTGAAGATAAGCGCCTTTTGCCATTGACCGCGACGAACATAGAAGATGCACAAACTTATTTTAATTCCGGCCGAACGGAAGGAGATATCTGCTCACAACTTTCTGTGCAGGTGCAGACAGTGGCACCCGACATGCCTGCGTTGTCGTTTTCCGCCGGGCACTCTTTGGGCCGGCGCAGCACGCAGAAACACCTAGATTGAAGATAAGCGTCTTTTGCCATTGACCGCGACGAACATAGAAGATGCACAAACTTCTTGCAATCCCGGCCGAATGGAAGGAGATATCTGCTCAAAACTTTCTGTGCAAGTGTAGACAGTGGCACCCGACATGCCTGCGTTGTCGTTTTCCGCCGGGCACTCTTTGGGCCGGAGCAGCACGCAGAAACACCTAGATTGAAGATAAGCGCCTTTTGCCATTGACCGCGACGAACATAGAAGATGCACAAACATCTTGCAATTCCAGCCGAATGGAAGGAGATATCTGCTCAAAACTTTCTGAGCTGGTGCAGACAGTGGCACCCGACATGCCTGCGTTGTCGTTTTCAGCCGGGCACTCTTTGGGCCGGCGCAGCACGCAGAAACACCTAGATTGCAGATAAGGGCTTTTTGACATTGACCGTGACCAATATGGAAGATGCACAAACGTCTTGCAATTCCGGCCGAATGGAAGGAGATATCTGCTCACAACTTTCTGTGCAGGTGCAGAGAGTGGCACCCGACATGCCTGCGTTGTCGTTTTCAGCCGGGCACTCTTTGGGCCGGAGCAGCACGCTGAAACACCTAGATTGAAGATAAGCGCCTTTTTGTCATTGACCGCGACCAACATTGAAGATGCACAAACTTATTTCAATTCCGGCCGAACGGAAGGAGATATCTGCTCACAACTTTCTGTGCAGGTGCAGACAGTGGCACCCGACATGCCTGCGTTGTCGTTTTCCGCCGGGCACTCTTTGGGCCGGCGCAGCACGCAGAAACACCTAGATTGAAGATAAGCGCCTTTTTCCATTGACCGCGACGAACATAGAAGATGCACAAACTTCTTGCAATTCCGGCCGAATAGAAGGAGATATCTGCTCAAAACTTTCTGTGCAGGTGTAGACAGTGGCACTCGACATGCCTGCGTTGTCGTTTTCCGCCGGGCACTCTTTGGGCCGGAGCAGCACGCAGAAACACCTAGATTGAAGATAAGCGCCTTTTGCCATTGACCGCGACGAACATAGAAGTTGCACAAACTTCTTGCAATCCCGGCCGAATGGAAGGAGATATCTGCTCAAAACTTTCTGTGCAAGTGTAGACAGTGGCACCCGACATGCCTGCGTTGTCGTTTTCCGCCGGGCAGTCTTTGGGCCGGAGCAGCACGCAGAAACACCTAGATTGAAGATAAGCGCCTTTTGCCATTGACCGCGACGAACATAGAAGATGCACAAACTTCTTGCAATTCCGGCCGAATGGAAGGAGATATCTGCTCAAAACTTTCTGAGCTGGTGCAGACAGTGGCACCCGACATGCCTGCGTTGTCGTTTTCAGCCGGGCACTCTTTGGGCCGGCGCAGCACGCAGAAACACCTAGATTGCAGATAAGGGCTTTTTGACATTGACCGTGACCAATATTGAAGATGCACAAACGTCTGGCAATTCCGGCCGAACGGAAGGAGATATCTGCTCACAGTTTTCTGTGCAGGTGTAGACAGTGGCACCCGACATGCCTGCGTTGTCGTTTTCCGCCGGGCACTCTTTGGGCCGGCGCAGCACGCAGAAACACCTAGATTGAAGATAAGCGCCTTTTGCCATTGACCGCGACGAACATAGAAGATGCACAAACTTCTTGCAATTCCGGCCGAATAGAAGGAGATATCTGCTCAAAACTTTCTGTGCAGTTGTAGACAGTGGCACTCGACATGCCTGCGTTGTCGTTTTCCGCCGGGCACTCTTTGGGCCGGAGCAGCACGCAGAAACACCTAGATTGAAGATAAGCGCCTTTTGCCATTGACCGCGACGAACATAGAAGATGCACAAACGTCTTGCAATTCCGGCCGAATGGAAGGAGATATCTGCTCAAAACTTTCTGAGCTGGTGCAGACAGTGGCACCCGACATGCCTGCGTTGTCGTTTTCAGCCGGGCACTCATTGGGCTGGCGCAGCACGCAGAAACACCTAGATTCCAGATAAGGGCTTTTTGACATTGACCGTGACCAATATTGAAGATGCACAAACGTCTTGCAATTCCGGCTGAATGGAAGGAGATATCTGCTCACAACTTTCTGTGCAGGTGCAGACAGTGGCACCCGACATGCCTGCGTTGTCGTTTTCTGCCGGGCACTCTTTGGGCCGGCGCAGCACGCAGAAACACCTAGATTGAAGATAAGCGCCTTTTGCCATTGACCGCGACGAACATAGAAGATGCACAAACTTCTTGCAATCCCGGCCGAATGGAAGGAGATATCTGCTCATAACTTTCTGTGCAAGTGCAGACAGTGGCACCCGACATGCCTGCGTTGTCGTTTTCCGCCGGGCACTCTTTGGGCCGGCGCAGCACGCAGAAACACCTAGATTGAAGATAAGCGCCTTTTGCCATTGACCGCGACCAATATTGGAGATGCACAAACGTCTTGCAATTCCGGCCGAACGAAAGAAGATATCTGCTCAAAACATTCTGTGCAGGTGCAGACAGTGGCACCCGACATGCCTGCGTTGTCGTTTTCAGCCGGGCACTCTTTGGGCCGGAGCAGCACGCAGAAACACCTAGATTGAAGATAAGCGCCTTTTTGTCATTGACCGCGACCAACATTGAAGATGCACAAACTTATTTCAATTCCGGCCGAACGGAAGGAGATATCTGCTCACAACTTTCTGTGCAGGTGCAGACAGTGGCACCCGACATGCCTGCGTTGTCGTTTTCCGCCGGGCACTCTTTGGGCCGGCGCAGCACGCAGAAACACCTAGATTGAAGATAAGCGCCTTTTGCCATTGACCGCGACGAACATAGAAGATGCACAAACTTCTTGCAATTCCGGCCGAATAGAAGGAGATATCTGCTCAAAACTTTCTGTGCAGGTGTAGACAGTGGCACTCGACATGCCTGCGTTGTCGTTTTCCGCCGGGCACTCTTTGGGCCGGAGCAGCACGCAGAAACACCTAGATTGAAGATAAGCGCCTTTTGCCATTGACCGCGACGAACATAGAAGATGCACAAACATCTTGCAATTCCGGCCGAATAAAAGGAGCTATCTGCTCAAAACTTTCTGTGCAGGTGCAGAGAGTGGCACCCGACATGCCTGCGTTGTCGTTTTCAGCCGGGCACTCTTTTGGCCGGCGCAGCACGCAGAAACACCTAGATTGAAGATAAGGGCTTTTTGACATTGACCGTGACCAATATTAAAGATGCACAAACGTCTTGCAATTCCGGCCGAACGAAAGAAGATATCTGCTCAAAACTTTCTGTGCAGGTGCAGACAGTGGCACCCGACATGCCTGCATTGTCGTTTTCAGCCGGGCACTCTTTGGGCCGGAGCAGCACGCAGAAACACCTAGATTGAAGATAAGCGCCTTTTTGTCATTGACCGCGACCAACATTGAAGATGCACAAACTTCTTTCAATTCCGGCCGAACGGAAGGAGATATCTGCTCACAACGTTCTGTGCAGGTGCAGACAGTGGCACCCGACATGCCTGCGTTGTCGTTTTCCGCCGGGCACTCTTTGGGCCGGCGCAGCACGCAGAAACACATAGATTGAAGATAAGCGCCTTTTGCCATTGACCGCGACGAACATAGAAGATGCACAAACTTCTTGCAATTCCGGCGGAATAGAAGGAGATATCTGCTCAAAACTTTCTGTGCAGGTGTAGACAGTGGCACTCGACATGCCTGCGTTGTCGTTTTCCGCCGGGCACTCTTTGGGCCGGCGCAGCACGCAGAAACACCTAGATTGAAGATAAGCGCCTTTTGCCATTGACCGCGACGAACATAGAAGATGCACAAACATCTTGCAATTCCGGCCGAATGGAAGGAGATATCTGCTCAAAACTTTCTGAGCTGGTGCAGACAGTGGCACCCGACATGCCTGCGTTGTCGTTTTCAGCCGGGCACTCTTTGGGCCGGCGCAGCACGCAGAAACACCTAGATTGCAGATAAGGGCTTTTTGACATTGACCGTGACCAATATGGAAGATGCACAAACGTCTTGCAATTCCGGCCGAATGGAAGGAGATATCTGCTCACAACTTTCTGTGCAGGTGCAGAGAGTGGCACCCGACATGCCTGCGTTGTCGTTTTCAGCCGGGCACTCTTTGGGCCGGCGCAGCACGCAGAAACACCTAGATTGCAGATAAGGGCTTTTTGACATTGAACGTGACCAATATTGAAGATGCACAAACGTCTGGCAATTCCGGCTGAACGGAAGGAGATATCTGCTCACAGCTTTCTGTGCAGGTGTAGACAGTGGCACCCGACATGCCTGCATTGTCGTTTTCAGCCGGGCACTCTTTGGGCCGGAGCAGCACGCAGAAACACCTAGATTGAAGATAAAGCGCCTTTTTGTCATTGACCGCGACCAACATTGAAGATGCACAAACTTCTTTCAATTCCGGCCGAAAGGAAGGAGATATCTGCTCACAACTTTCTGTGCAGGTGCAGACAGTGGCACCCGACATGCCTGCGTTGTCGTTTTCCGCCGGGCACTCTTTGGGCCGGCGCAGCACGCAGAAACACCTGGATTGAAGATAAGCGCCTTTTGCCATTGACCGCGACGAACATAGAAGATGCACAAACTTCTTGCAATTCCGGCGGAATAGAAGGAGATATCTGCTCAAAACTTTCTGTGCAGGTGTAGACAGTGGCACTCGACATGCCTGCGTTGTCGTTTTCCGCCGGGCACTCTTTGGGCCGGCGCAGCACGCAGAAACACCTAGATTGAAGATAAGCACCTTTTGCCATTGACCGCGACGAACATAGAAGATGCACAAACTTCTTGCAATCCCGGCCGAATGGAAGGAGATATCTGCTTAAAACTTTCTGTGCAAGTGTAGACAGTGGCACCCGACATGCCTGCGTTGTCGTTTTCCGCCGGGCACTCTTTGGGCCGGAGCAGCACGCAGAAACACCTAGATTGAAGATAAGCACCTTTTGCCATTGACCGCGACGAACATAGAAGATGCACAAACTTCTTGCAATTCCGGCCGAACGAAAGAAGATATCTGCTCTAAACATTCTGGGCAGGTGCAGACAGTGGCACCCGACATGCCTGCGTTGTCGTTTTCAGCCGGGCACTCTTTGGGCCGGAGCAGCACGCAGAAACACCTAGATTGAAGATAAGCGTCTTTTTGTCATTGACCGCGACCAACATTGAAGATGCACAAACTTCTTTCAATTCCGGCCGAACGGAAGGAGATATCTGCTCACAATTTTCTGTGCAGGTGTAGACAGTGGCACCCGACATGCCTGCGTTGTCGTTTTCCGCCGGGCACTCTTTGGGCCGGCGCAGCACGCAGAAACACCTAGATTGAAGATAAGCGCCTTTTGCCATTGACCGCGACGAACATAGAAGATGCACAAACTTCTTGCAATTCCGGCCGAATAGAAGGAGATATCTGCTCAAAACTTTCTGTGCAGTTGTAGACAGTGGCACTCGACATGCCTGCGTTGTCGTTTTCCGCCGGGCACTCTTTGGGCCGGAGCAGCACGCAGAAACACCTAGATTGAAGATAAGCGCCTTTTGCCATTGACCGCGACGAACATAGAAGATGCACAAACGTCTTGCAATTCCGGCCGAATGGAAGGAGATATCTGCTCAAAACTTTCTGAGCTGGTGCAGACAGTGGCACCCGACATGCCTGCGTTGTCGTTTTCAGCCGGGCACTCTTTGGGCCGGCGCAGCACGCAGAAACACCTAGATTCCAGATAAGGGCTTTTTGACATTGACCGTGACCAATATTGAAGATGCACAAACGTCTTGCAATTCCGGCTGAATGGAAGGAGATATCTGCTCACAACTTTCTGTGCAGGTGCAGACAGTGGCACCCGACATGCCTGCGTTGTCGTTTTCTGCCGGGCACTCTTTGGGCCGGCGCAGCACGCAGAAACACCTAGATTGAAGATAAGCGCCTTTTGCCATTGACCGCGACGAACATAGAAGATGCACAAACTTCTTGCAATCCCGGCCGAATGGAAGGAGATATCTGCTTAAAACTTTCTGTGCAAGTGTAGACAGTGGCACCCGACATGCGTGCGTTGTCGTTTTCCGCCGGGCACTCTTTGGGCCGGAGCAGCACGCAGAAACACCTAGATTGAAGATAAGCGCCTTTTGCCATTGACCGCGACGAACATAGAAGATGCACAAACTTCTTGCAATTCCGGCCGAACGAAAGAAGATATCTGCTCAAAACATTCTGTGCAGGTGCAGACAGTGGCACCCGACATGCCTGCGTTGTCGTTTTCAGCCGGGCACTCTTTGGGCCGGATCAGCACGCAGAAACACCTAGATTGAAGATAAGCGTCTTTTTGTCATTGACCGCGACCAACATTGAAGATGCACAAACTTCTTTCAATTCCGGCCGAACGGAAGGAGATATCTGCTCACAATTTTCTGTGCAGGTGTAGACAGTGGCACCCGACATGCCTGCGTTGTCGTTTTCCGCCGGGCACTCTTTGGGCCGGTGCAGCACGCAGAAACACCTAGATTGCAGATAAGGGCTTTTTGACATTGACCGTGACCAATATGGAAGATGCACAAACGTCTTGCAATTCCGGCCGAATGGAAGGAGATATCTGCTCACAACTTTCTGTGCAGGTGCAGAGAGTGGCACCCGACATGTCTGCGTTGTCGTTTTCAGCCGGGCACTCTTTGGGCCGGAGCAGCACGCTGAAACACCTAGATTGAAGATAAGCGCCTTTTTGTCATTGACCGCGACGAACATAGAAGATGCACAAACTTCTTGCAATTCCGGCCGAATGGAAGGAGATATCTGCTCAAAACTTTCTGTGCAGGTGTAGACAGTGGCACCCGACATGCCTGCGTTTTCGTTTTCCGCCGAGCACTGTTTGGGCCGGAGCAGCACGCAGAAACACCTAGATTGAAGATAAGCGCCTTTTGCCATTGACCGCGACGAACATAGAAGATGCACAAACATCTTGCAATTCCGGCCGAATGGAAGGAGATATCTGCTCAAAACTTTCTGAGCTGGTGCAGACAGTGGCACCCGACATGCCTGCGTTGTCGTTTTCAGCCGGGCAATCTTTGGGCCGGCGCAGTACGCAGAAACACCTAGATTGCAGATAAGGGCTTTTTGACATTGACCGTGACCAATATTGAAGATGCACAAACGTCTTGCAATTCCGGCCGAATGAAAGAAGATATCTGCTCAAAACTTTCTGTGCAGGTGCAGACAGTGGCACCCGACATGCCTGCGTTGTCGTTTTCAGCCGGGCACTCTTTGGGCCACGCAGAAACACCAGAAACGCAGAAACACCAAGATTGAAGATAAGCGCCTTTTGCCATTGACCGCGACGAACATAGAAGATGCACAAACTTCTTGCAATCCCGGCCGAATGGAAGGAGATATCTGCTCAAAACTTTCTGTGCAAGTGTAGACAGTGGCACCCGACATGCCTGCGTTGTCGTTTTCCGCCTAGCACTCTTTGGGCTGGAGCAGCACGCAGAAACACCTAGATTGAAGATAAGCGCCTTTTGCCATTGACCGCGACGAACATAGAAGATGCACAAACTTCTTGCAATCCCGGCCGAATGGAAGGAGATATCTGCTCAAAACTTTCTGTGCAAGTGCAGACAGTGGCACCCGACATGCCTGCGTTGTCGTTTTCCGCCGGGCACTCTTTGGGCCGGCGCAGCACGCAGAAACACCTAGATTGAAGATAAGCGCCTTTTGCCATTGACCGCGACGAACATAGAAGATGCACAAACTTCTTGCAATTACGGCCGAATGGAAGGAGATATCTGCTCAAAACTTTCTGTGCAGGTGCAGACAGTGGCACCCGACATGCCTGCGTTGTCGTTTTCAGCCGGGCACTCTTTGGGCCGGCGCAGCACGCCGAAACACCTAGATTGCAGATAAGAGCTTTTTGACATTGACCGTGACCAATATTGGAGATGCACAAACGTCTTGCAATTCCGGCCGAACGAAAGAAGATATCTGCTCAAAATATTCTGTGCAGGTGCAGGCAGTGGCACCCGACATGCCTGCGTTGTCGTTTTCAGCCGGGCACTCTTTGGGCCGGAGCAGCACGCAGAAACACCTAGATTGAAGATAAGCGCCTTTTTGTCATTGACCGCGACCAACATTGAAGATGCACAAACTTATTTCAATTCCGGCCGAACGGAAGGAGATATCTGCTCACAACTTTCTGTGCAGGTGCAGACAGTGGCACCCGACATGCCTGCGTTGTCGTTTTCCGCCGGGCACTCTTTGGGCCGGCGCAGCACGCAGAAACACCTAGATTGAAGATAAGCGCCTTTTGCCATTGACCGCGACGAACATAGAAGATGCACAAACTTCTTGCAATTCCGGCCGAATAGAAGGAGATATCTGCTCAAAACTTTCTGTGCAGGTGTAGACAGTGGCACTCGACATGCCTGCGTTGTCGTTTTCCGCCGGGCACTCTTTGGGCCGGAGCAGCACGCAGAAACACCTAGATTGAAGATAAGCGCCTTTTGCCATTGACCGCGACGAACATAGAAGATGCACAAACATCTTGCAATTCCGGCCGAATAAAAGGAGATATCTGCTCAAAACTTTCTGTGCAGGTGCAGAGAGTGGCACCCGACATGCCTGCGTTGTCGTTTTCAGCCGGGCACTCTTTGGGCCGGCGCAGCACGCAGAAACACCTAGATTGAAGATAAGGGCTTTTTGACATTGACCGTGACCAATATTAAAGATGCACAAACGTCTTGCAATTCCGGCCGAACGAAAGAAGATATCTGCTCAAAACTTTCTGTGCAGGTGCAGACAGTGGCACCCGACATGCCTGCATTGTCGTTTTCAGCCGGGCACTCTTTGGGCCGGAGCAGCACGCAGAAACACCTAGATTGAAGATAAGCGCCTTTTTGTCATTGACCGCGACCAACATTGAAGATGCACAAACTTCTTTCAATTCCGGCCGAACGGAAGGAGATATCTGCTCACAACTTTCTGTGCAGGTGCAGACAGTGGCACCCGACATGCCTGCGTTGTCGTTTTCCGCCGGGCACTCTTTGGGCCGGCGCAGCACGCAGAAACACCTAGATTGAAGATAAGCGCCTTTTGCCATTGACCGCGACGAACATAGAAGATGCACAAACTTCTTGCAATTCCGGCGGAATAGAAGGAGATATCTGCTCAAAACTTTCTGTGCAGGTGTAGACAGTGGCACTCGACATGCCTGCGTTGTCGTTTTCCGCCGGGCACTCTTTGGGCCGGCGCAGCACGCAGAAACACCTAGATTGAAGATAAGCGCCTTTTGCCATTGACCGCGACGAACATAGAAGATGCACAAACATCTTGCAATTCCGGCCGAATGGAAGGAGATATCTGCTCAAAACTTTCTGAGCTGGTGCAGACAGTGGCACCCGACATGCCTGCGTTGTCGTTTTCAGCCGGGCACTCTTTGGGCCGGCGCAGCACGCAGAAACACCTAGATTGCAGATAAGGGCTTTTTGACATTGACCGTGACCAATATGGAAGATGCACAAACGTCTTGCAATTCCGGCCGAATGGAAGGAGATATCTGCTCACAACTTTCTGTGCAGGTGCAGAGAGTGGCACCCGACATGCCTGCGTTGTCGTTTTCAGCCGGGCACTCTTTGGGCCGGCGCAGCACGCAGAAACACCTAGATTGCAGATAAGGGCTTTTTGACATTGAACGTGACCAATATTGAAGATGCACAAACGTCTGGCAATTTCGGCTGAACGGAAGGAGATATCTGCTCACAGCTTTCTGTGCAGGTGTAGACAGTGGCACCCGACATGCCTGCATTGTCGTTTTCAGCCGGGCACTCTTTGGGCCGGAGCAGCACGCAGAAACACCTAGATTGAAGATAAGCGCCTTTTTGTCATTGACCGCGACCAACATTGAAGATGCACAAACTTCTTTCAATTCCGGCCGAAAGGAAGGAGATATCTGCTCACAACTTTCTGTGCAGGTGCAGACAGTGGCACCCGACATGCCTGCGTTGTCGTTTTCCGCCGGGCACTCTTTGGGCCGGCGCAGCACGCAGAAACACCTGGATTGAAGATAAGCGCCTTTTGCCATTGACCGCGACGAACATAGAAGATGCACAAACTTCTTGCAATTCCGGCGGAATAGAAGGAGATATCTGCTCAAAACTTTCTGTGCAGGTGTAGACAGTGGCACTCGACATGCCTGCGTTGTCGTTTTCCGCCGGGCACTCTTTGGGCCGGCGCAGCACGCAGAAACACCTAGATTGAAGATAAGCACCTTTTGCCATTGACCGCGACGAACATAGAAGATGCACAAACTTCTTGCAATCCCGGCCGAATGGAAGGAGATATCTGCTTAAAACTTTCTGTGCAAGTGTAGACAGTGGCACCCGACATGCCTGCGTTGTCGTTTTCCGCCGGGCACTCTTTGGGCCGGAGCAGCACGCAGAAACACCTAGATTGAAGATAAGCACCTTTTGCCATTGACCGCGACGAACATAGAAGATGCACAAACTTCTTGCAATTCCGGCCGAACGAAAGAAGATATCTGCTCTAAACATTCTGGGCAGGTGCAGACAGTGGCACCCGACATGCCTGCGTTGTCGTTTTCAGCCGGGCACTCTTTGGGCCGGAGCAGCACGCAGAAACACCTAGATTGAAGATAAGCGTCTTTTTGTCATTGACCGCGACCAACATTGAAGATGCACAAACTTCTTTCAATTCCGGCCGAACGGAAGGAGATATCTGCTCACAATTTTCTGTGCAGGTGTAGACAGTGGCACCCGACATGCCTGCGTTGTCGTTTTCCGCCGGGCACTCTTTGGGCCGGCGCAGCACGCAGAAACACCTAGATTGAAGATAAGCGCCTTTTGCCATTGACCGCGACGAACATAGAAGATGCACAAACTTCTTGCAATTCCGGCCGAATAGAAGGAGATATCTGCTCAAAACTTTCTGTGCAGTTGTAGACAGTGGCACTCGACATGGCTGCGTTGTCGTTTTCCGCCGGGCACTCTTTGGGCCGGAGCAGCACGCAGAAACACCTAGATTGAAGATAAGCGCCTTTTGCCATTGACCGCGACGAACATAGAAGATGCACAAACGTCTTGCAATTCCGGCCGAATGGAAGGAGATATCTGCTCAAAACTTTCTGAGCTGGTGCAGACAGTGGCACCCGACATGCCTGCGTTGTCGTTTTCAGCCGGGCACTCTTTGGGCCGGCGCAGCACGCAGAAACACCTAGATTCCAGATAAGGGCTTTTTGACATTGACCGTGACCAATATTGAAGATGCACAAACGTCTTGCAATTCCGGCTGAATGGAAGGAGATATCTGCTCACACCTTTCTGTGCAGGTGCAGACAGTGGCACCCGACATGCCTGCGTTGTCGTTTTCTGCCGGGCACTCTTTGGGCCGGCGCAGCACGCAGAAACACCTAGATTGAAGATAAGCGCCTTTTGCCATTGACCGCGACGAACATAGAAGATGCACAAACTTCTTGCAATCCCGGCCGAATGGAAGGAGATATCTGCTTAAAACTTTCTGTGCAAGTGTAGACAGTGGCACCCGACATGCGTGCGTTGTCGTTTTCCGCCGGGCACTCTTTGGGCCGGAGCAGCACGCAGAAACACCTAGATTGAAGATAAGCGCCTTTTGCCATTGACCGCGACGAACATAGAAGATGCACAAACTTCTTGCAATTCCGGCCGAACGAAAGAAGATATCTGCTCAAAACATTCTGTGCAGGTGCAGACAGTGGCACCCGACATGCCTGCGTTGTCGTTTTCAGCCGGGCACTCTTTGGGCCGGATCAGCACGCAGAAACACCTAGATTGAAGATAAGCGTCTTTTTGTCATTGACCGCGACCAACATTGAAGATGCACAAACTTCTTTCAATTCCGGCCGAACGGAAGGAGATATCTGCTCACAATTTTCTGTGCAGGTGTAGACAGTGGCACCCGACATGCCTGCGTTGTCGTTTTCCGCCGGGCACTCTTTGGGCCGGTGCAGCACGCAGAAACACCTAGATTGTAGATAAGGGCTTTTTGACATTGACCGTGACCAATATGGAAGATGCACAAACGTCTTGCAATTCCGGCCGAATGGAAGGAGATATCTGCTCACAACTTTCTGTGCAGGTGCAGAGAGTGGCACCCGACATGTCTGCGTTGTCGTTTTCAGCCGGGCACTCTTTGGGCCGGAGCAGCACGCAGAAACACCTAGATTGAAGATAAGCGCCTTTTGCCATTGACCGCGACGAACATAGAAGATGCACAAACATCTTGCAATTCCGGCCGAATGGAAGGAGATATCTGCTCAAAACTTTCTGAGCTGGTGCAGACAGTGGCACCCGACATGCCTGCGTTGTCGTTTTCAGCCGGGCAATCTTTGGGCCGGCGCAGTACGCAGAAACACCTAGATTGCAGATAAGGGCTTTTTGACATTGACCGTGACCAATATTGAAGATGCACAAACGTCTTGCAATTCCGGCCGAATGAAAGAAGATATCTGCTCAAAACTTTCTGTGCAGGTGCAGACAGTGGCACCCGACATGCCTGCGTTGTCGTTTTCAGCCGGGCACTCTTTGGGCCACGCAGAAACACCAGAAACGCAGAAACACCAAGATTGAAGATAAGCGCCTTTTGCCATTGACCGCGACGAACATAGAAGATGCACAAACTTCTTGCAATCCCGGCCGAATGGAAGGAGATATCTGCTCAAAACTTTCTGTGCAAGTGTAGACAGTGGCACCCGACATGCCTGCGTTGTCGTTTTCCGCCTAGCACTCTTTGGGCTGGAGCAGCACGCAGAAACACCTAGATTGAAGATAAGCGCCTTTTGCCATTGACCGCGACGAACATAGAAGATGCACAAACTTCTTGCAATCCCGGCCGAATGGAAGGAGATATCTGCTCAAAACTTTCTGTGCAAGTGCAGACAGTGGCACCCGACATGCCTGCGTTGTCGTTTTCCGCCGGGCACTCTTTGGGCCGGCGCAGCACGCAGAAACACCTAGATTGAAGATAAGCGCCTTTTGCCATTGACCGCGACGAACATAGAAGATGCACAAACTTCTTGCAATTACGGCCGAATGGAAGGAGATATCTGCTCAAAACTTTCTGTGCAGGTGCAGACAGTGGCACCCGACATGCCTGCGTTGTCGTTTTCAGCCGGGCACTCTTTGGGCCGGCGCAGCACGCCGAAACACCTAGATTGCAGATAAGAGCTTTTTGACATTGACCGTGACCAATATTGGAGATGCACAAACGTCTTGCAATTCCGGCCGAACGAAAGAAGATATCTGCTCAAAACATTCTGTGCAGGTGCAGACAGTGGCACCCGACATGCCTGCGTTGTCGTTTTCAGCCGGGCACTCTTTGGGCCGGAGCAGCACGCAGAAACACCTAGATTGAAGATAAGCGCCTTTTTGTCATTGACCGCGACCAACATTGAAGATGCACAAACTTATTTCAATTCCGGCCGAACGGAAGGAGATATCTGCTCACAACTTTCTGTGCAGGTGCAGACAGTGGCACCCGACATGCCTGCGTTGTCGTTTTCCGCCGGGCACTCTTTGGGCCGGCGCAGCACGCAGAAACACCTAGATTGAAGATAAGCGCCTTTTGCCATTGACCGCGACGAACATAGAAGATGCACAAACTTCTTGCAATTCCGGCCGAATAGAAGGAGATATCTGCTCAAAACTTTCTGTGCAGGTGTAGACAGTGGCACTCGACATGCCTGCGTTGTCGTTTTCCGCCGGGCACTCTTTGGGCCGGAGCAGCACGCAGAAACACCTAGATTGAAGATAAGCGCCTTTTGCCATTGACCGCGACGAACATAGAAGATGCACAAACATCTTGCAATTCCGGCCGAATAAAAGGAGATATCTGCTCAAAACTTTCTGTGCAGGTGCAGAGAGTGGCACCCGACATGCCTGCGTTGTCGTTTTCAGCCGGGCACTCTTTGGGCCGGCGCAGCACGCAGAAACACCTAGATTGAAGATAAGGGCTTTTTGACATTGACCGTGACCAATATTAAAGATGCACAAACGTCTTGCAATTCCGGCCGAACGAAAGAAGATATCTGCTCAAAACTTTCTGTGCAGGTGCAGACAGTGGCACCCGACATGCCTGCATTGTCGTTTTCAGCCGGGCACTCTTTGGGCCGGAGCAGCACGCAGAAACACCTAGATTGAAGATAAGCGCCTTTTTGTCATTGACCGCGACCAGTATTGAAGATGCACAAACTTCTTTCAATTCCGGCCGAACGGAAGGAGATATCTGCTCACAACTTTCTGTGCAGGTGCAGACAGTGGCACCCGACATGCCTGCGTTGTCGTTTTCCGCCGGGCACTCTTTGGGCCGGCGCAGCACGCAGAAACACCTAGATTGAAGATAAGCGCCTTTTGCCATTGACCGCGACGAACATAGAAGATGCACAAACTTCTTGCAATTCCGGCGGAATAGAAGGAGATATCTGCTCAAAACTTTCTGTGCAGGTGTAGACAGTGGCACTCGACATGCCTGCGTTGTCGTTTTCCGCCGGGCACTCTTTGGGCCGGCGCAGCACGCAGAAACACCTAGATTGAAGATAAGCGCCTTTTGCCATTGACCGCGACGAACATAGAAGATGCACAAACATCTTGCAATTCCGGCCGAATGGAAGGAGATATCTGCTCAAAACTTTCTGAGCTGGTGCAGACAGTGGCACCCGACATGCCTGCGTTGTCGTTTTCAGCCGGGCACTCTTTGGGCCGGCGCAGCACGCAGAAACACCTAGATTGCAGATAAGGGCTTTTTGACATTGACCTTGACCAATATGGAAGATGCACAAACGTCTTGCAATTCCGGCCGAATGGAAGGAGATATCTGCTCACAACTTTCTGTGCAGGTGCAGAGAGTGGCACCCGACATGCCTGCGTTGTCGTTTTCAGCCGGGCACTCTTTGGGCCGGCGCAGCACGCAGAAACACCTAGATTGCAGATAAGGGCTTTTTGACATTGAACGTGACCAATATTGAAGATGCACAAACGTCTGGCAATTCCGGCCGAACGGAAGGAGATATCTGCTCACAGTTTTCTGTGCAGGTGTAGACAGTGGCACCCGACATGCCTGCGTTGTCGTTTTCCGCCGGGCTCTCTTTGGGCCGGCGCAGCACGCAGAAAAACCTAGATTGAAGATAAGCGCCTTTTGCCATTGACCGCGACGAACATAGAAGATGCACAAACTTCTTGCAATTCCGGCCGAATGGAAGGAGATATCTGCTCAAAACTTTCTGAGCTGGTGCAGACAGTGGCACCCGACATGACTGCGTTGTCGTTTTCAGCCGGGCACTCTTTGGGCCGGCGCAGCACGCAGAAACACCTAGATTGCAGATAATGGCTTTTTGACATTGAGAGTGATCAATATTGAAGATGCACAAACGTCTTGAAATTCCGGCCGAACGAAAGAAGATATCTGCTCAAAACATTCTGTGCAGGTGCAGACAGTGGCACCCGACATGCCTGCATTGTCGTTTTCAGCCGGGCACTCTTTGGGCCGGAGCAGCACGCAGAAACACCTAGATTGAAGATAAGCGCCTTTTTGTCATTGACCGCGACCAACATTGAAGATGCACAAACTTATTTCAATTCCGGCCGAACGGAAGGAGATATCTGCTCACAACTTTCTGTGCAGGTGCAGACAGTGGCACCCGACATGCCTGCGTTGTCGTTTTCCGCCGGGCACTCTTTGGGCCGGCGCAGCACGCAGAAACACCTAGATTGAAGATAAGCGCCTTTTGCCATTGACCGCGACGAACATAGAAGATGCACAAACTTCTTGCAATTCCGGCGGAATAGAAGGAGATATCTGCTCAAAACTTTCTGTGCAGGTGTAGACAGTGGCACTCGACATGCCTGCGTTGTCGTTTTCCGCCGGGCACTCTTTGGGCCGGAGCAGCACGCAGAAACACCTAGATTGAAGATAAGCGCCTTTTGCCATTGACCGCGACGAACATAGAAGATGCACAAACATCTTGCAATTCCGGCCGAATAAAAGGAGATATCTGCTCAAAACTTTCTGTGCAGGTGCAGAGAGTGGCACCCGACATGCCTGCGTTGTCGTTTTCAGCCGGGCACTCTTTTGGCCAGCGCAGCACGCAGAAACACCTAGATTGAAGATAAGGGCTTTTTGACATTGACCGTGACCAATATTAAAGATGCACAAACGTCTTGCAATTCCGGCCGAACGAAAGAAGATATCTGCTCAAAACTTTCTGTGCAGGTGCAGACAGTGGCACCCGACATGCCTGCATTGTCGTTTTCAGCCGGGCACTCTTTGGGCCGGAGCAGCACGCAGAAACACCTAGATTGAAGATAAGCGCCTTTTTGTCATTGACCGCGACCAACATTGAAGATGCACAAACTTCTTTCAATTCCGGCCGAACGGAAGGAGATATCTGCTCACAACTTTCTGTGCAGGTGCAGACAGTGGCACCCGACATGCCTGCGTTGTCGTTTTCCGCCGGTCACTCTTTGGGCCGGCGCAGCACGCAGAAACACCTAGATTGAAGATAAGCGCCTTTTGCCATTGACCGCGACGAACATAGAAGATGCACAAACTTCTTGCAATTCCGGCGGAATAGAAGGAGATATCTGCTCAAAACTTTCTGTGCAGGTGTAGACAGTGGCACTCGACATGCCTGCGTTGTCGTTTTCCGCCGGGCACTCTTTGGGCCGGCGCAGCACGCAGAAACACCTAGATTGAAGATAAGCGCCTTTTGCCATTGACCGCGACGAACATAGAAGATGCACAAACTTCTTGCAATCCCGGCCGAATGGAAGGAGATATCTGCTTAAAACTTTCTGTGCAAGTGTAGACAGTGGCACCCGACATGCCTGCGTTGTCGTTTTCCGCCGGGCACTCTTTGGGCCGGCGCAGCACGCAGAAACACCTAGATTGAAGATAAGCGCCTTTTGCCATTGACCGCGACGAACATAGAAAATGCACAAACATCTTGCAATTCCGGCCGAATGGAAGGAGATATCTGCTCAAAACTTTCTGAGCTGGTGCAGACAGTGGCACCCGACATGCCTGCGTTGTCGTTTTCAGCCGGGCACTCTTTGGGCCGGCGCAGCACGCAGAAACACCTAGATTGCAGAAAAGGGCTTTTTGACATTGACCGTGACCAATATGGAAGATGCACAAACGTCTTGCAATTCCGGCCGAATGGAAGGAGATATCTGCTCACAACTTTCTGTGCAGGTGCAGAGAGTGGCACCCGACATGCCTGCGTTGTCGTTTTCAGCCGGGCACTCTTTGGGCCGGCGCAGCACGCAGAAACACCTAGATTGCAGATAAGGGCTTTTTGACATTGAACGTGACCAATATTGAAGATGCACAAACGTCTGGCAATTCCGGCCGAACGGAAGGAGATATCTGCTCACAGCTTTCTGTGCAGGTGTAGACAGTGGCACCCGACATGCCTGCATTGTCGTTTTCAGCCGGGCACTCTTTGGGCCGGAGCAGCACGCAGAAACACCTAGATTGAAGATAAGCGCCTTTTTGTCATTGACCGCGACCAACATTGAAGATGCACAAACTTCTTTCAATTCCGGCCGAAAGGAAGGAGATATCTGCTCACAACTTTCTGTGCAGGTGCAGACAGTGGCACCCGACATGCCTGCGTTGTCGTTTTCCGCCGGGCACTCTTTGGGCCGGCGCAGCACGCAGAAACACCTGGATTGAAGATAAGCGCCTTTTGCCATTGACCGCGACGAACATAGAAGATGCACAAACTTCTTGCAATTCCGGCGGAATAGAAGGAGATATCTGCTCAAAACTTTCTGTGCAGGTGTAGACAGTGGCACTCGACATGCCTGCGTTGTCGTTTTCCGCCGGGCACTCTTTGGGCCGGCGCAGCACGCAGAAACACCTAGATTGAAGATAAGCACCTTTTGCCATTGACCGCGACGAACATAGAAGATGCACAAACTTCTTGCAATCCCGGCCGAATGGAAGGAGATATCTGCTTAAAACTTTCTGTGCAAATGTAGACAGTGGCACCCGACATGCCTGCGTTGTCGTTTTCCGCCGGGCACTCTTTGGGCCGGAGCAGCACGCAGAAACACCTAGATTGAAGATAAGCGCCTTTTGCCATTGACCGCGACGAACATAGAAGATGCACAAACTTCTTGCAATTCCGGCCGAACGAAAGAAGATATCTGCTCAAAACATTCTGTGCAGGTGCAGACAGTGGCACCCGACATGCCTGCGTTGTCGTTTTCAGCCGGGCACTCTTTGGGCCGGAGCAGCACGCAGAAACACCTAGATTGAAGATAAGCGTCTTTTTGTCATTGACCGCGACCAACATTGAAGATGCACAAACTTCTTTCAATTCCGGCCGAACGGAAGGAGATATCTGCTCACATATTTCTGTGCAGGTGTAGACAGTGGCACCCGACATGCCTGCGTTGTCGTTTTCCGCCGGGCACTCTTTGGGCCGGCGCAGCACGCAGAAACACCTAGATTGAAGATAAGCGCCTTTTGCCATTGACCGCGACGAACATAGAAGATGCACAAACTTCTTGCAATTCCGGCCGAATAGAAGGAGATATCTGCTCAAAACTTTCTGTGCAGTTGTAGACAGTGGCACTCGACATGCCTGCGTTGTCGTTTTCCGCCGGGCACTCTTTGGGCCGGAGCAGCACGCAGAAACACCTAGATTGAAGATAAGCGCCTTTTGCCATTGACCGCGACGAACATAGAAGATGCACAAACGTCTTGCAATTCCGGCCGAATGGAAGGAGATATCTGCTCAAAACTTTCTGAGCTGGTGCAGACAGTGGCACCCGACATGCCTGCGTTGTCGTTTTCAGCCGGGCACTCATTGGGCCGGCGCAGCACGCAGAAACACCTAGATTCCAGATAAGGGCTTTTTGACATTGACCGTGACCAATATTGAAGATGCACAAACGTCTTGCAATTCCGGCTGAATGGAAGGAGATATCTGCTCACAACTTTCTGTGCAGGTGCAGACAGTGGCACCCGACATGCCTGCGTTGTCGTTTTCTGCCGGGCACTCTTTGGGCCGGCGCAGCACGCAGAAACACCTAGATTGAAGATAAGCGCCTTTTGCCATTGACCGCGACGAACATAGAAGATGCACAAACTTCTTGCAATCCCGGCCGAATGGAAGGAGATATCTGCTCAAAACTTTCTGTGCAAGTGCAGACAGTGGCACCCGACATGCCTGCGTTGTCGTTTTCCGCCGGGCACTCTTTGGGCCGGCGCAGCACGCAGAAACACCTAGATTGAAGATAAGCGCCTTTTGCCATTGACCGCGACGAACATAGAAGATGCACAAACTTCTTGCAATTCCGGCCGAATGGAAGGAGATATCTGCTCAAAACTTTCTGTGCAGGTGCAGACAGTGGCACCCGACATGCCTGCGTTGTCGTTTTCAGCCGGGCACTCTTTGGGCCGGCGCAGCACGCCGAAACACCTAGATTGCAGATAAGAGCTTTTTGACATTGACCGTGACCAATATTGGAGATGCACAAACGTCTTGCAATTCCGGCCGAACGAAAGAAGATATCTGCTCAAAACATTCTGTGCAGGTGCAGACAGTGGCACCCGACATGCCTGCGTTGTCGTTTTCAGCCGGGCACTCTTTGGGCCGGAGCAGCACGCAGAAACACCTAGATTGAAGATAAGCGCCTTTTTGTCATTGACCGCGACCAACATTGAAGATGCACAAACTTATTTCAATTCCGGCCGAACGGAAGGAGATATCTGCTCACAACTTTCTGTGCAGGTGCAGACAGTGGCACCCGACATGCCTGCGTTGTCGTTTTCCGCCGGGCACTCTTTGGGCCGGCGCAGCACGCAGAAACACCTAGATTGAAGATAAGCGCCTTTTGCCATTGACCGCGACGAACATAGAAGATGCACAAACTTCTTGCAATTCCGGCCGAATAGAAGGAGATATCTGCTCAAAACTTTCTGTGCAGGTGTAGACAGTGGCACTCGACATGCCTGCGTTGTCGTTTTCCGCCGGGCACTCTTTGGGCCGGAGCAGCACGCAGAAACACCTAGATTGAAGATAAGCGCCTTTTGCCATTGACCGCGACGAACATAGAAGATGCACAAACATCTTGCAATTCCGGCCGAATAAAAGGAGATATCTGCTCAAAACTTTCTGTGCAGGTGCAGAGAGTGGCACCCGACATGCCTGCGTTGTCGTTTTCAGCCGGGCACTCTTTTGGCCGGCGCAGCACGCAGAAACACCTAGATTGAAGATAAGGGCTTTTTGACATTGACCGTGACCAATATTAAAGATGCACAAACGTCTTGCAATTCCGGCCGAACGAAAGAAGATATCTGCTCAAAACTTTCTGTGCAGGTGCAGACAGTGGCACCCGACATGCCTGCATTGTCGTTTTCAGCCGGGCACTCTTTGGGCCGGAGCAGCACGCAGAAACACCTAGATTGAAGATAAGCGCCTTTTTGTCATTGACCGCGACCAACATTGAAGATGCACAAACTTCTTTCAATTCCGGCCGAACGGAAGGAGATATCTGCTCACAACTTTCTGTGCAGGTGCAGACAGTGGCACCCGACATGCCTGCGTTGTCGTTTTCCGCCGGGCACTCTTTGGGCCGGCGCAGCACGCAGAAACACCTAGATTGAAGATAAGCGCCTTTTGCCATTGACCGCGACGAACATAGAAGATGCACAAACTTCTTGCAATTCCGGCGGAATAGAAGGAGATATCTGCTCAAAACTTTCTGTGCAGGTGTAGACAGTGGCACTCGACATGCCTGCGTTGTCGTTTTCCGCCGGGCACTCTTTGGGCCGGCGCAGCACGCAGAAACACCTAGATTGAAGATAAGCGCCTTTTGCCATTGACCGCGACGAACATAGAAGATGCACAAACTTCTTGCAATCCCGGCCGAATGGAAGGAGATATCTGCTTAAAACTTTCTGTGCAAGTGTAGACAGTGGCACCCGACATGCCTGCGTTGTCGTTTTCCGCCGGGCACTCTTTGGGCCGGAGCAGCACGCAGAAACACCTAGATTGAAGATAAGCACCTTTTGCCATTAACCGCGACGAACATAGAAGATGCACAAACTTCTTGCAATTCCGGCCGAACGAAAGAAGATATCTGCTCTAAACATTCTGTGCAGGTGCAGACAGTGGCACCCGACATGCCTGCGTTGTCGTTTTCAGCCGGGCACTCTTTGGGCCGGAGCAGCACGCAGAAACACCTAGATTGAAGATAAGCGTCTTTTTGTCATTGACCGCGACCAACATTGAAGATGCACAAACTTCTTTCAATTCCGGCCGAACGGAAGGAGATATCTGCTCACAATTTTCTGTGCAGGTGTAGACAGTGGCACCCGACATGCCTGCGTTGTCGTTTTCCGCCGGGCACTCTTTGGGCCGGCGCAGCACGCAGAAACACCTAGATTGAAGATAAGCGCCTTTTGCCATTGACCGCGACGAACATAGAAGATGCACAAACTTCTTGCAATTCCGGCCGAATAGAAGGAGATATCTGCTCAAAACTTTCTGTGCAGTTGTAGACAGTGGCACTCGACATGCCTGCGTTGTCGTTTTCCGCCGGGCACTCTTTGGGCCGGAGCAGCACGCAGAAACACCTAGATTGAAGATAAGCGCCTTTTGCCATTGACCGCGACGAACATAGAAGATGCACAAACGTCTTGCAATTCCGGCCGAATGGAAGGAGATATCTGCTCAAAACTTTCTGAGCTGGTGCAGACAGTGGCACCCGACATGCCTGCGTTGTCGTTTTCAGCCGGGCACTCATTGGGCCGGCGCAGCACGCAGAAACACCTAGATTCCAGATAAGGGCTTTTTGACATTGACCGTGACCAATATTGAAGATGCACAAACGTCTTGCAATTCCGGCTGAATGGAAGGAGATATCTGCTCACAACTTTCTGTGCAGGTGCAGACAGTGGCACCCGACATGCCTGCGTTGTCGTTTTCTGCCGGGCACTCTTTGGGCCGGCGCAGCACGCAGAAACACCTAGATTGAAGATAAGCGCCTTTTGCCATTGACCGCGACGAACATAGAAGATGCACAAACTTCTTGCAATCCCGGCCGAATGGAAGGAGATATCTGCTTAAAACTTTCTGTGCAAGTGTAGACAGTGGCACCCGACATGCGTGCGTTGTCGTTTTCCGCCGGGCACTCTTTGGGCCGGAGCAGCACGCAGAAACACCTAGATTGAAGATAAGCGCCTTTTGCCATTGACCGCGACGAACATAGAAGATGCACAAACTTCTTGCAATTCCGGCCGAACGAAAGAAGATATCTGCTCAAAACATTCTGTGCAGGTGCAGACAGTGGCACCCGACATGCCTGCGTTGTCGTTTTCAGCCGGGCACTCTTTGGGCCGGATCAGCACGCAGAAACACCTAGATTGAAGATAAGCGTCGTTTTGTCATTGACCGCGACCAACATTGAAGATGCACAAACTTCTTTCAATTCCGGCCGAACGGAAGGAGATATCTGCTCACAATTTTCTGTGCAGGTGTAGACAGTGGCACCCGACATGCCTGCGTTGTCGTTTTCCGCCGGGCACTCTTTGGGCCGGTGCAGCACGCAGAAACACCTAGATTGCAGATAAGGGCTTTTTGACATTGACCGTGACCAATATGGAAGATGCACAAACGTCTTGCAATTCCGGCCGAATGGAAGGAGATATCTGCTCACAACTTTCTGTGCAGGTGCAGAGAGTGGCACCCGACATGTCTGCGTTGTCGTTTTCAGCCGGGCACTCTTTGGGCCGGAGCAGCACGCTGAAACACCTAGATTGAAGATAAGCGCCTTTTTGTCATTGACCGCGACGAACATAGAAGATGCACAAACTTCTTGCAATTCCGGCCGAATGGAAGGAGATATCTGCTCAAAACTTTCTGTGCAGGTGTAGACAGTGGCACCCGACATGCCTGCGTTTTCGTTTTCCGCCGAGCACTGTTTGGGCCGGAGCAGCACGCAGAAACACCTAGATTGAAGATAAGCGCCTTTTGCCATTGACCGCGACGAACATAGAAGATGCACAAACATCTTGCAATTCCGGCCGAATGGAAGGAGATATCTGCTCAAAACTTTCTGAGCTGGTGCAGACAGTGGCACCCGACATGCCTGCGTTGTCGTTTTCAGCCGGGCAATCTTTGGGCCGGCGCAGTACGCAGAAACACCTAGATTGCAGATAAGGGCTTTTTGACATTGACCGTGACCAATATTGAAGATGCACAAACGTCTTGCAATTCCGGCCGAATGAAAGAAGATATCTGCTCAAAACTTTCTGTGCAGGTGCAGACAGTGGCACCCGACATGCCTGCGTTGTCGTTTTCAGCCGGGCACTCTTTGGGCCGGAGCAGCACGCAGAAACACCAAGATTGAAGATAAGTGCCTTTTGCCATTGACCGCGACGAACATAGAAGATGCACAAACTTCTTGCAATCCCGGCCGAATGGAAGGAGATATCTGCTTAAAACTTTCTGTGCAAATGTAGACAGTGGCACCCGACATGCCTGCGTTGTCGTTTTCCGCCGGGCACTCTTTGGGCCGGAGCAGCACGCAGAAACACCTAGATTGAAGATAAGCGCCTTTTGCCATTGACCGCGACGAACATAGAAGATGCACAAACTTCTTGCAATCCCGGCCGAATGGAAGGAGATATCTGCTCAAAACTTTCTGTGCAAGTGCAGACAGTGGCACCCGACATGCCTGCGTTGTCGTTTTCCGCCGGGCACTCTTTGGGCCGGCGCAGCACGCAGAAACACCTAGATTGAAGATAAGCGCCTTTTGCCATTGACCGCGACGAACATAGAAGATGCACAAACTTCTTGCAATTCCGGCCGAATGGAAGGAGATATCTGCTCAAAACTTTCTGTGCAGGTGCAGACAGTGGCACCCGACATGCCTGCGTTGTCGTTTTCAGCCGGGCACTCTTTGGGCCGGCGCAGCACGCCGAAACACCTAGATTGCAGATAAGAGCTTTTTGACATTGACCGTGACCAATATTGGAGATGCACAAACGTCTTGCAATTCCGGCCGAACGAAAGAAGATATCTGCTCAAAACATTCTGTGCAGGTGCAGACAGTGGCACCCGACATGCCTGCGTTGTCGTTTTCAGCCGGGCACTCTTTGGGCCGGAGCAGCACGCAGAAACACCTAGATTGAAGATAAGCGCCTTTTTGTCATTGACCGCGACCAACATTGAAGATGCACAAACTTATTTCAATTCCGGCCGAACGGAAGGAGATATCTGCTCACAACTTTCTGTGCAGGTGCAGACAGTGGCACCCGACATGCCTGCGTTGTCGTTTTCCGCCGGGCACTCTTTGGGCCGGCGCAGCACGCAGAAACACCTAGATTGAAGATAAGCGCCTTTTGCCATTGACCGCGACGAACATAGAAGATGCACAAACTTCTTGCAATTCCGGCCGAATAGAAGGAGATATCTGCTCAAAACTTTCTGTGCAGGTGTAGACAGTGGCACTCGACATGCCTGCGTTGTCGTTTTCCGCCGGGCACTCTTTGGGCCGGAGCAGCACGCAGAAACACCTAGATTGAAGATAAGCGCCTTTTGCCATTGACCGCGACGAACATAGAAGATGCACAAACATCTTGCAATTCCGGCCGAATAAAAGGAGATATCTGCTCAAAACTTTCTGTGCAGGTGCAGAGAGTGGCACCCGACATGCCTGCGTTGTCGTTTTCAGCCGGGCACTCTTTTGGCCAGCGCAGCACGCAGAAACACCTAGATTGAAGATAAGGGCTTTTTGACATTGACCGTGACCAATATTAAAGATGCACAAACGTCTTGCAATTCCGGCCGAACGAAAGAAGATATCTGCTCAAAACTTTCTGTGCAGGTGCAGACAGTGGCACCCGACATGCCTGCATTGTCGTTTTCAGCCGGGCACTCTTTGGGCCGGAGCAGCACGCAGAAACACCTAGATTGAAGATAAGCGCCTTTTTGTCATTGACCGCGACCAACATTGAAGATGCACAAACTTCTTTCAATTCCGGCCGAACGGAAGGAGATATCTGCTCACAACTTTCTGTGCAGGTGCAGACAGTGGCACCCGACATGCCTGCGTTGTCGTTTTCCGCCGGTCACTCTTTGGGCCGGCGCAGCACGCAGAAACACCTAGATTGAAGATAAGCGCCTTTTGCCATTGACCGCGACGAACATAGAAGATGCACAAACTTCTTGCAATTCCGGCGGAATAGAAGGAGATATCTGCTCAAAACTTTCTGTGCAGGTGTAGACAGTGGCACTCGACATGCCTGCGTTGTCGTTTTCCGCCGGGCACTCTTTGGGCCGGCGCAGCACGCAGAAACACCTAGATTGAAGATAAGCGCCTTTTGCCATTGACCGCGACGAACATAGAAGATGCACAAACTTCTTGCAATCCCGGCCGAATGGAAGGAGATATCTGCTTAAAACTTTCTGTGCAAGTGTAGACAGTGGCACCCGACATGCCTGCGTTGTCGTTTTCCGCCGGGCACTCTTTGGGCCGGCGCAGCACGCAGAAACACCTAGATTGAAGATAAGCGCCTTTTGCCATTGACCGCGACGAACATAGAAAATGCACAAACATCTTGCAATTCCGGCCGAATGGAAGGAGATATCTGCTCAAAACTTTCTGAGCTGGTGCAGACAGTGGCACCCGACATGCCTGCGTTGTCGTTTTCAGCCGGGCACTCTTTGGGCCGGCGCAGCACGCAGAAACACCTAGATTGCAGAAAAGGGCTTTTTGACATTGACCGTGACCAATATGGAAGATGCACAAACGTCTTGCAATTCCGGCCGAATGGAAGGAGATATCTGCTCACAACTTTCTGTGCAGGTGCAGAGAGTGGCACCCGACATGCCTGCGTTGTCGTTTTCAGCCGGGCACTCTTTGGGCCGGCGCAGCACGCAGAAACACCTAGATTGCAGATAAGGGCTTTTTGACATTGAACGTGACCAATATTGAAGATGCACAAACGTCTGGCAATTCCGGCCGAACGGAAGGAGATATCTGCTCACAGCTTTCTGTGCAGGTGTAGACAGTGGCACCCGACATGCCTGCATTGTCGTTTTCAGCCGGGCACTCTTTGGGCCGGAGCAGCACGCAGAAACACCTAGATTGAAGATAAGCGCCTTTTTGTCATTGACCGCGACCAACATTGAAGATGCACAAACTTCTTTCAATTCCGGCCGAAAGGAAGGAGATATCTGCTCACAACTTTCTGTGCAGGTGCAGACAGTGGCACCCGACATGCCTGCGTTGTCGTTTTCCGCCGGGCACTCTTTGGGCCGGCGCAGCACGCAGAAACACCTGGATTGAAGATAAGCGCCTTTTGCCATTGACCGCGACGAACATAGAAGATGCACAAACTTCTTGCAATTCCGGCGGAATAGAAGGAGATATCTGCTCAAAACTTTCTGTGCAGGTGTAGACAGTGGCACTCGACATGCCTGCGTTGTCGTTTTCCGCCGGGCACTCTTTGGGCCGGCGCAGCACGCAGAAACACCTAGATTGAAGATAAGCACCTTTTGCCATTGACCGCGACGAACATAGAAGATGCACAAACTTCTTGCAATCCCGGCCGAATGGAAGGAGATATCTGCTTAAAACTTTCTGTGCAAATGTAGACAGTGGCACCCGACATGCCTGCGTTGTCGTTTTCCGCCGGGCACTCTTTGGGCCGGAGCAGCACGCAGAAACACCTAGATTG
>NW_026608544.1:0-63766 GCF_029499605.1 Hyla sarda | reverse complement strand
CTACTGTCTACTCCTCCTGTATAATAATAATAATAATAATAATAATAATAATAATAATAATAATTACAGACAGGACACTACAGTCTACTTCTCCTGTATAATAATAATAATAATAATAATAATAATAATAATAATAATAATAATATACAGGACACTACAGTCTACTCCTCCTGTATAATAATAATAATAATAATAATAATAATAGACAGTACACTACAGTCTACTCCTCCTGTATAATAATAATAATAATAGACAGGACACTACAGTCTACTCCTCCTGTATTATAATAATAATAATAATAATAATAATAGACCGGACACTACAGTCTACTCCTCCTGTATAATAATAATAATAATAATAATAATAATAATAATAATAGACAGGACACTACAGTCTACTCCTCCTGTATAATAATAATAATAATAATAATAATAATAGACAGGACACTACAGTCTACTCCTCCTGTATAATAATAATAATAATAATAATAATAATAATAATAATAGACAGGACACTACAGTCTACTGCTCCTGTATAATAATAATAATAATAATAATAATAATAGACAGGACACTACAGTCTACTCCTCCTGTATAATAATAATAATAATAATAATAATAATAATAGACAGGACACTACAGTCTACTCCTCCTGTATAATAATAATAATAATAATAATAATAATAATAATAATAATAATAATAGACAGGACACTACAGTCTACTCCTCCTGTATAATAATAATAATAATAATAGACAGGACACTACAGTCTACTCCTCCTGTATAATAATAATAATAATAATAATAATAATAATAATAATAATAAAAATAATAGACAGGACACTACAGTCTACTCCTCCTGTATAATAATAATAATAATAATAGACAGGACACTACAGTCTACTCCTCCTGTATAATAATAATAATAATAATAATAGACAGGACACTACAGTCTACTCCTCCTGTATAATAATAATAATAATAAAAATAATAGACAGGACATTACAGTCTACTCCTCCTGTATAATAATAATAATAATAACAATAGACAGGACACTACAGTCTACTCCTCCTGTATAATAATAATAATAATAATAATAATAATAATAGACAGGACACTACAGTCTACTCCTCCTGTATAATAATAATAATAATAATAATAATAATAATAGACAGGACACTATAGTCTACTCCTCCTGTATAATAATAATAATAATAATAATAATAATAAAAATAATAATAAAAGACAGGACACTACAGTCTACTCCTCCTGTATAATAATAATAATAATAATAATAATGATAATTACAGACAGGACACTACAGTCTACTTCTCCTGTATAATAATAATAATAATAATAATAATAATAATATACAGGACACTACAGTCTACTCCTCCTGTATAATAATAATAATAATAATAATAATAGACAGTACACTACAGTCTACTCCTCCTGTATAATAATAATAATAGACAGGACACTACAGTCTACTCCTCCTGTATTATAATAATAATAATAATAATAATAATAATAATAGACCGGACACTACAGTCTACTCCTCCTGTATAATAATAATAATAATAATAATAATAATAATAATAATAATAGACAGGACACTACAGTCTACTCCTCCTGTATAATAATAATAATAATAATAATAATAATAATAGACAGGACACTACAGTCTACTCCTCCTGTATAATAATAATAATAATAGACAGGACACTACAGTCTACTGCTCCTGTATAATATTAATAATAATAATAATAATAATAATAATAATAATAGACAGGACACTACAGGACACTACAGTCTACTCCTCCTGTATAATAATAATAATAATAATAATAATAATAATAATAATGTACAGGACACTACAGTCTACTCCTCCTGTATAATAATAATAATAATAATAATAATATACAGGACACTACAGTCTACTCCTCCTGTATAATAATAATAATAATAATAATAATAATAGACAGTACACTACAGTCTACTCCTCCTGTATAATAATAATAATAGACAGGACACTACAGTCTACTCCTCCTGTATTATAATAATAATAATAATAATAATAATAATAGACAGGACACTACAGTCTACTCCTCCTGTATAATAATAATAATAATAATAATAATAATAATAATAGACAGGACACTACAGTCTACTCCTCCTGTATAATAATAATAATAATAATAATAATAATAATAGACAGGACACTACAGTCTACTCCTCCTGTATAATAATAATAATAATAATAATAATAGACAGGACACTACAGTCTACTGCTCCTGTATAATATTAATAATAATAATAATAATAATAATAATAATAATAGACAGGACACTACAGTCTACTCCTCCTGTATAATAATAATAATAATAATAATAATAATAATAATAATAATAATGTACAGGACACTACAGTCTACTCCTCCTGTATAATAATAATAATAATAATAATAATAATAATATACAGGACACTACAGTCTACTCCTCCTGTATAATAATAATAATAATAATAATAATAATTACAGACAGGAACACTACAGTCTACTTCTCCTGTATAATAATAATAATAATAATAATAATAATAATAATATACAGGACACTACAGTCTACTCCTCCTGTATAATAATAATAATAATAATAATAATAGACAGTACACTACAGTCTACTCCTCCTGTATAATAATAATAATAGACAGGACACTACAGTCTACTCCTCCTGTATTATAATAATAATAATAATAATAATAATAATAATAATAGACACGGACACTACAGTCTACTCCTCCTGTATCAATAATAATAATAATAATAATAATAATAATAATAATAATAATAGACAGGACACTACAGTCTACTCCTCCTGTATAATAATAATAATAATAATAATAATAATAATAATAATAATAGACAGGACACTACAGTCTACTCCTCCTGTATAATAATAATAATAATAATAATAGACAGGACACTACAGTCTACTGCCTCCTGTATAATATTAATAATAATAATAATAATAATAATAATAATAATAATAATAGACAGGACACTACAGTCTACTCCTCCTGTATAATAATAATAATAATAATAATAATAATAATAATAATAATAATGTACAGGACACTACAGTCTACTCCTCCTGTATAATAATAATAATAATAATAATAATAATAATAGACAGGACACTACAGTCTACTCCTCCTGTATAATAATAATAATAGACAGGACACTACAGTCTACTCCTCCTGTATAATAACAATAATAATAATAATAGACAGGACACTACAGTCTACTCCTCCTGTATAATAATAATAATAATAATAATAGACAGGACACTACAGTCTACTCCTCCTGTATAATAATAATAATAATAATAATAATAATAATAATAATAGACAGGACACTACAGTCTACTCCTCCTGTATAATAATAATAATAATAATAATAATAATAATAATAATAGACAGGACACTACAGTCTACTCCTCCTGTATAATAATAATAATAATAATAATAATAGACAGGACACTACAGTCTACTCCTCCTGTATAATAATAATAAAAATAATAATAATAATAATAATAATAATAATAATAATAATAATAGACAGGACACTACAGTCTACTCCTCCTGTATAATAATAGTAATAATAATAGACAGGACACTGCAGTCTATTCCTCCTGTATAATAATAATAATAATAATAATAATAATAATAATAGACAGGACACTACAGTCTACTCCTCCTGTATAATAATAATAATAATAATAGACAGGACACTACAGTCCACTCCTCCTGTATAATAATAATAATAGACAGGAGGACACTACAGTCTACTCCTCCTGTATAATAATAATAATAATAATAGACAGGACACTACAGTCTACTCCTCCTGTATAATAATAATAATAATAATAATAATAAAAATAATAGACAGGACACTACAGTCTACTCCTCCTGTATAATAATAATAATAATAATAATAGACAGGACACTACAGTCTACTCCTCCTGTATAATAATAATAATAATAATAATAATAATAATAGACAGGACACTACAGTCGACTCCTCCTGTATAATAATAATAATAATAATAATAATAATAATAATAATAGACAGGACACTACAGTCTACTCCTCCTGTATAATAATAATAATAATAATAATAGACAGGACACTACAGTCTACTCCTCCTGTATAATAATAATAATAATAAAAATAATAATAAAAGACAGGACACTACTGTCTACTCCTCCTGTATAATAATAATAATAATAATAATAATAATAATAATAATAATAATAATTACAGACAGGACACTACAGTCTACTTCTCCTGTATAATAATAATAATAATAATAATAATATACAGGACACTACAGTCTACTCCTCCTGTATAATAATAATAATAATAATAATAGACAGTACACTACAGTCTACTCCTCCTATATAATAATAATAATAATAATAATAATAATAATAATAATAATAGACAGGACACTACAGTCTACTCCTCCTGTATAATAATAATAATAATAATAATAATAATAATAATAATAGACAGGACACTACAGTCTACTCCTCCTGTATAATAATAATAATAATAATAATAATAATAATAGACAGGACACTACAGTCTACTCCTCCTGTATAATAATAATAATAATAATAATAATAATAATAATTACAGACAGGACACTACAGTCTACTCCTCCTGTATAATAATAATAATAATAATAATAATAATAATAATAATAATAATAATAGACAGTACACTACAGTCTACTCCTCCTGTATAATAATAATAATAGACAGGACACTACAGTCTACTCCTCCTGTATTATAATAATAATAATAATAATAATAATAATAATAATAATAGACCGGACACTACAGTCTACTCCTCCTGTATAATAATAATAATAATAATAATAATAATAATAATAATAATAATAGACAGGACACTACAGTCTACTCCTCCTGTATAATAATAATAATAATAATAATAGACAGGACACTACAGTCTACTCCTCCTGTATAATAATAATAATAATAATAATAGACAGGACACTACAGTCTACTGCTCCTGTATAATATTAATAATAATAATAATAATAATAATAATAATAATAATAATAATAGACAGAACACTACAGTCTACTCCTCCTGTATAATAATAATAATAATAATAATAATAATAATAATAATAATAATGTACAGGACACTACAGTCTACTCCTCCTGTATAATAATAATAATAATAATAATAATAATAATAGACCGGACACTACAGTCTACTCCTCCTGTATAATAATAATAATAGACAGGACACTACAGTCTACTCCTCCTGTATAATAACAATAATAATAATAATAGACAGGACACTACAGTCTACTCCTCCTGTATAATAATAATAATAATAATAATAGACAGGACACTACAGTCTACTCCTCCTGTATAATAATAATAATAATAATAATAATAATAATAATAATAATAGACAGGACACTACAGTCTACTCCTCCTGTATAATAATAATAATAATAATAATAATAGACAGGACACTACAGTCTACTCCTCCTGTATAATAATAATAATAATAATAATAATAATAATAATAATAATAATAATAATAATAGACAGGACACTACAGTCTACTCCTCCTGTATAATAATAATAATAGTAATAATAATAGACAGGACACTGCAGTCTATTCCTCCTGTATAATAATAATAATAATAGACAGGACACTACAGTCTACTCCTCCTGTATAATAATAATAATAATAATAGACAGGACACTACAGTCTACTCCTCCTGTATAATAATAATAATAATAATAATAATAATAATAATAATAAAAATAATAGACAGGACACTACAGTCTACTCCTCCTGTATAATAATAATAATAATAATAATAATAGACAGGACACTACAGTCTACTCCTCCTGTATAATAATAATAATAATAATAATAATAATAATAATAGACAGGACACTACAGTCGACTCCTCCTGTATAATAATAATAATAATAATAATAATAATAATAATAGACAGGACACTACAGTCTACTCCTCCTGTATAATAATAATAATAATAATAATAGACAGGACACTACAGTCTACTCCTCCTGTATAATAATAATAATAATAATAATAAAAATAATAATAAAAGACAGGACACTACTGTCTACTCCTCCTGTATAATAATAATAATAATAATAATAATAATTACAGACAGGACACTACAGTCTACTTCTCCTGTATAATAATAATAATAATAATAATAATAATATACAGGACACTACAGTCTACTCCTCCTGTATAATAATAATAATAATAATAGACAGTACACTACAGTCTACTCCTCCTATATAATAATAATAATAATAATAATAATAATAGACAGGACACTACAGTCTACTCCTCCTGTATAATAATAATAATAATAATAATAATAATAATAATAATAATAGACAGGACACTACAGTCTACTCCTCCTGTATAATAATAATAATAATAATAATAATAGACAGGACACTACAGTCTACTCCTCCTGTATAATAATAATAATAATAATAATAATAATAATAATAATAATAATAGACAGGACACTACAGTCTACTCCTCCTGAATAATAATAATAATAATAATAATAATAATAGACAGGACACTACAGTCTACTCCTCCTGTATAATAATAATAATAGGACACTACAGTCTACTCCTCCTGTATAATAATAATAATAATAATAGACAGGACACTACAGTCTACTCCTCCTGTATAATAATAATAATAGTAATAATAATAGACAGGACACTGCAGTATATTCCTCCTGTATAATAATAATAATAATAGACAGGACACTACAGTCTACTCCTCCTGTATAATAATAATAATAATAATAGACAGGACACTACAGTCTACTCCTCCTGTATAATAATAATAATAATAATAATAATAATAATAATAATAATAATAGACAGGACACTACAGTCTACTCCTCCTGTATAATAATAATAATAATAATAGACAGGACACTACAGTCTACTCCTCCTGTATAATAATAATAATAATAATAATAGACAGGACACTACAGTCTACTCCTCCTGTATAATAATAATAATAATAATAATAATAATAATAATAATAATAATAATAGACAGGACACTACAGTCTACTCCTCCTGTATAATAATAATAATAATAATAATAGACAGGACACTACAGTCTACTCCTCCTGTATAATAATAATAATAATAATAATAATAATAATAAAAATAATAGACAGGACACTACAGTCTACTCCTCCTGTATAATAATAATAATAGACAGGACACTACAGTCTACTCCTCCTGTATAATAATAATAATAATAATAATAATAATAGACAGGACACTACAGTCTACTCCTCCTGTATAATAATAATAATAAAAATAATAGACAGGACACTACAGTCTACTCCTCCTGTATAATAATAATAATAATAATAATAATAATAATAATAGACAGGACACTACAGTCTACTCCTCCTGTATAATAATAATAATAATAATAATAATAATAATAGACAGGACACTACAGTCTACTCCTCCTGTATAATAATAATAATAATAGACAGGTCACTACAGTCTACTCCTCCTGTATAATAATAATAATAATAATAATAATAATAATAATAATAGACAGGACACTACAGTCTACTCCTCCTGTATAATAATAATAATAATAATAAAAATAATAATAAAAGACAGGACACTACTGTCTACTCCTCCTGTATAATAATAATAATAATAATAATAATAATAATTACAGACAGGACACTACAGTCTACTTCTCCTGTATAATAATAATAATAATAATAATAATAATATACAGGACACTACAGTCTACTCCTCCTGTATAATAATAATAATAATAATAATAGACAGTACACTACAGTCTACTCCTCCTGTATAATAATAATAATAATAATAGACAGGACACTACAGTCTACTCCTCCTGTATTATAATAATAATAATAATAATAATAATAATAATAATAGACCGGACACTACAGTCTACTCCTCCTGTATAATAATAATAATAATAATAATAATAATAATAGACAGGACACTACAGTCTACTCCTCCTGTATAATAATAATAATAATAATAATAATAATAGACAGGACACTACAGTCTACTCCTCCTGTATAATAATAATAATAATAATAATAATAATAATAATAATAATAATAATAGACAGGACACTACAGTCTACTGCTCCTGTATAATAATAATAATAATAATAATAATAATAATAGACAGGACACTACAGTCTACTCCTCCTGTATAATAATAATAATAATAATAATAATAATAATAATAATAATATACAGGACACTACAGTCTACTCCTCCTGTATAATAATAATAATAATAATAATAATAATAATAATAATAATAGACCGGACACTACAGTCTACTCCTCCTGTATAATAATAATAATAGACAGGACACTACAGTCTACTCCTCCTGTATAATAACAATAATAATAATAATAGACAGGACACTACAGTCTACTAATCCTGTATAATAATAATAATAATAATAATAATAATAATAATAATAATAGACAGGACACTACAGTCTACTCCTCCTGTATAATAATAATAATAATAATAATAATAGACAGGACACTACAGTCTACTCCTCCTGTATAATAATAAAAATAGACAGGACACTACAGTCTACTCCTCCTGTATAATAATAATAATAATAATAATAATAATATTAATAATAATAATAATAGACAGGACACTACAGTCTACTCCTCCTGTATAATAATAATAATAATAATAATAATAATAATAATAATAGACAGGACACTACAGTCTACTCCTCCTGTATAATAATAATAATAATAATAATAATAATAATAGACAGGACACTACAGTCTACTCCTCCTGTATAATAATAATAATAATAATAATAATAATAATAATAATTACAGACAGGACACTACAGTCTACTCCTCCTGTATAATAATAATAATAATAATAATAATAATAATAATAATAATAATAATAGACAGTACACTACAGTCTACTCCTCCTGTATAATAATAATAATAGACAGGACACTACAGTCTACTCCTCCTGTATTATAATAATAATAATAATAATAATAATAATAATAATAATAGACCGGACACTACAGTCTACTCCTCCTGTATAATAATAATAATAATAATAATAATAATAATAATAATAATAATAGACAGGACACTACAGTCTACTCCTCCTGTATAATAATAATAATAATAATAATAGACAGGACACTACAGTCTACTCCTCCTGTATAATAATAATAATAATAATAATAGACAGGACACTACAGTCTACTGCTCCTGTATAATATTAATAATAATAATAATAATAATAATAATAATAATAATAATAATAATAATAGACAGAACACTACAGTCTACTCCTCCTGTATAATAATAATAATAATAATAATAATAATAATAATAATAATAATAATGTACAGGACACTACAGTCTACTCCTCCTGTATAATAATAATAATAATAATAATAATAATAATAGACCGGACACTACAGTCTACTCCTCCTGTATAATAATAATAATAGACAGGACACTACAGTCTACTCCTCCTGTATAATAACAATAATAATCATAATAGACAGGACACTACAGTCTACTCCTCCTGTATAATAATAATAATAATAATAATAGACAGGACACTACAGTCTACTCCTCCTGTATAATAATAATAATAATAATAATAATAATAATAATAATAATAATAGACAGGACACTACAGTCTACTCCTCCTGTATAATAATAATAATAATAATAATAATAGACAGGACACTACAGTCTACTCCTCCTGTATAATAATAATAATAATAATAATAATAATAATAATAATAATAATAATAATAGACAGGACACTACAGTCTACTCCTCCTGTATAATAATAATAATAGTAATAATAATAGACAGGACACTGCAGTCTATTCCTCCTGTATAATAATAATAATAATAGACAGGACACTACAGTCTACTCCTCCTGTATAATAATAATAATAATAATAGACAGGACACTACAGTCTACTCCTCCTGTATAATAATAATAATAATAATAATAATAATAATAATAATAAAAATAATAGACAGGACACTACAGTCTACTCCTCCTGTATAATAATAATAATAATAATAATAATAGACAGGACACTACAGTCTACTCCTCCTGTATAATAATAATAATAATAATAATAATAATAATAATAGACAGGACACTACAGTCGACTCCTCCTGTATAATAATAATAATAATAATAATAATAATAATAATAGACAGGACACTACAGTCTACTCCTCCTGTATAATAATAATAATAATAATAATAGACAGGACACTACAGTCTACTCCTCCTGTATAATAATAATAATAGACAGGACACTACAGTCTACTCCTCCTGTATAATAATAATAATAATAATAATAAAAATAATAATAAAAGACAGGACACTACTGTCTACTCCTCCTGTATAATAATAATAATAATAATAATAATAATTACAGACAGGACACTACAGTCTACTTCTCCTGTATAATAATAATAATAATAATAATAATAATATACAGGACACTACAGTCTACTCCTCCTGTATAATAATAATAATAATAATAGACAGTACACTACAGTCTACTCCTCCTATATAATAATAATAATAATAATAATAATAATAGACAGGACACTACAGTCTACTCCTCCTGTATAATAATAATAATAATAATAATAATAATAATAATAATAATAGACAGGACACTACAGTCTACTCCTCCTGTATAATAATAATAATAATAATAATAATAATAATAGACAGGACACTACAGTCTACTCCTCCTGTATAATAATAATAATAATAATAATAATAATAATAATAATAATAATAGACAGGACACTACAGTCTACTCCTCCTGAATAATAATAATAATAATAATAATAATAATAGACAGGACACTACAGTCTACTCCTCCTGTATAATAATAATAATAGGACACTACAGTCTACTCCTCCTGTATAATAATAATAATAATAATAGACAGGACACTACAGTCTACTCCTCCTGTATAATAATAATAATAGTAATAATAATAGACAGGACACTGCAGTATATTCCTCCTGTATAATAATAATAATAATAGACAGGACACTACAGTCTACTCCTCCTGTATAATAATAATAATAATAATAGACAGGACACTACAGTCTACTCCTCCTGTATAATAATAATAATAATAATAATAATAATAATAATAATAATAATAGACAGGACACTACAGTCTACTCCTCCTGTATAATAATAATAATAATAATAGACAGGACACTACAGTCTACTCCTCCTGTATAATAATAATAATAATAATAATAGACAGGACACTACAGTCTACTCCTCCTGTATAATAATAATAATAATAATAATAATAATAATAATAATAATAATAGACAGGACACTACAGTCTACTCCTCCTGTATAATAATAATAATAATAATAATAGACAGGACACTACAGTCTACTCCTCCTGTATAATAATAATAATAATAATAATAATAATAATAAAAATAATAGACAGGACACTACAGTCTACTCCTCCTGTATAATAATAATAATAGACAGGACACTACAGTCTACTCCTCCTGTATAATAATAATAATAATAATAATAATAATAGACAGGACACTACAGTCTACTCCTCCTGTATAATAATAATAATAAAAATAATAGACAGGACACTACAGTCTACTCCTCCTGTATAATAATAATAATAATAATAATAATAATAATAATAGACAGGACACTACAGTCTACTCCTCCTGTATAATAATAATAATAATAATAATAATAATAATAGACAGGACACTACAGTCTACTCCTCCTGTATAATAATAATAATAATAGACAGGTCACTACAGTCTACTCCTCCTGTATAATAATAATAATAATAATAATAATAATAATAATAGACAGGACACTACAGTCTACTCCTCCTGTATAATAATAATAATAATAATAAAAATAATAATAAAAGACAGGACACTACTGTCTACTCCTCCTGTATAATAATAATAATAATAATAATAATAATAATTACAGACAGGACACTACAGTCTACTTCTCCTGTATAATAATAATAATAATAATAATAATAATATACAGGACACTACAGTCTACTCCTCCTGTATAATAATAATAATAATAATAATAGACAGTACACTACAGTCTACTCCTCCTGTATAATAATAATAATAATAATAGACAGGACACTACAGTCTACTCCTCCTGTATTATAATAATAATAATAATAATAATAATAATAATAATAGACCGGACACTACAGTCTACTCCTCCTGTATAATAATAATAATAATAATAATAATAATAATAGACAGTACACTACAGTCTACTCCTCCTGTATAATAATAATAATAATAATAATAATAATAGACAGGACACTACAGTCTACTCCTCCTGTATAATAATAATAATAATAATAATAATAATAATAATAATAATAATAATAATAGACAGGACACTACAGTCCTACTGCTCCTGTATAATAATATAATAATAATAATAATAATAATAATAGACAGGACACTACAGTCTACTCCTCCTGTATAATAATAATAATAATAATAATAATAATAATAATAATAATATACAGGACACTACAGTCTACTCCTCCTGTATAATAATAATAATAATAATAATAATAATAATAATAATAATAGACCGGACACTACAGTCTACTCCTCCTGTATAATAATAATAATAGACAGGACACTACAGTCTACTCCTCCTGTATAATAACAATAATAATAATAATAGACAGGACACTACAGTCTACTAATCCTGTATAATAATAATAATAATAATAATAATAATAATAATAATAATAATAGACAGGACACTACAGTCTACTCCTCCTGTATAATAATAATAATAATAATAATAATAGACAGGACACTACAGTCTACTCCTCCTGTATAATAATAAAAATAGACAGGACACTACAGTCTACTCCTCCTGTATAATAATAATAATAATAATAATAATAATAATAATAATAATAATAGACAGGACACTACAGTCTACTCCTCCTGTATAATAATAATAATAATAGACAGGACACTACAGTCTACTCCTCCTGTATAATAATAATAATAATAATAATAATAATAATAATAATAATAGACAGGACACTACAGTCTACTCCTCCTGTATAATAATAATAATAATATTAATAATAATAATAATAGACAGGACACTACAGTCTACTCCTCCTGTATAATAATAATAATAATAATAATAATAATAATAATAGACAGGACACTACAGTCTACTCCTCCTGTATAATAATAATAATAATAATAATAATAATAATAATAATAATAATAGACAGGACATTACAGTCTACTCCTCCTGTATAATAATAATAATATTAATAATAATCATAATAATAATAATAGACAGGACACTACAGTCTACTCCTCCTGTATAATAATAATAATAATAATAATAATAGACAGGACACTACAGTCTACTCCTCCTGTATAATAATAATAATAGACAGGACACTACAGTCTACTCCTCCTGTATAATAATAATAATAATAATAATAATAATAATAATAATAGACAGGACACTACAGTCTACTCCTCCTGTATAATAATAATAATAATAATAATAATAATAATAATAATAATAATAATAATAATAATAGACAGGACACTACAGTCTACTCCTCCTGTATAATAATAATAATAATAATAATAATAATAATAATAATAGACAGGACACTACAGTCTACTCCTCCTGTATAATAATAATAATAATAATAATAATAGACAGGACACTACAGTCTACTCCTCCTGTATAATAATAATAATAATAATAATAATAATAGACAGGTTACTACAGTCTTCTCCTCCTGTATAATAATAATAATAATAATAATAATAATAATAATAGACAGGACACTACAGTCTACTCCTGTATAATAATAATAATAATAATAACAATAGACAGGACACTACAGTCTACTCCTCCTGTATAATAATAATAATAATAATAATAATAATAATAATAGACAGGACACTGCAGTCTACTCCTCCTGTATAATAATAATAATAATAATAATAATAATAATAATAGACAGGACACTGCAGTCTACTCCTCCTGTATAATAATAATAATAATAATAATAGACAGGACACTACAGTCTACTCCTCCTGTATAATAATAATAATAATAATAATAGACAGGACACTACAGTCTACTCCTCCTGTATAATAATAATAATAATAATAATAGACAGGACACTGCAGTCTACTCCTCCTGTATTATAATAATAATAGACAGGACACTACAGTCTACTCCTCCTGTATAATAATAATAATAATAATAATAATAATAATAGACAGGACACTACAGTCTACTCCTCCTGTATAATAATAATAATAATAATAATAATAATAGACAGGACACTACAGTCTACTCCTCCTGTATAATAATAATAATAATAATAATAATAGACAGGACACTACAGTCTACTCCTCCTGTATAATAATAATAATAATAATAATAATAGACAGGACACTACAGTCTACTCCTCCTGTATAATAATAATAATAATAATAATAATAGACAGGACACTACAGTCTACTCCTCCTGTATAATAATAATAATAATAATAATAATAATAGACAGGACATTACAGTCTTCTCCTCCTGTATAATAATAATAATAATAATAATAATAATAATAATAGACAGGACACTACAGTCTACTCCTCCTGTATAATAATAATAATAATAATAATAATAATAGACAGGACACTACAGTCTACTCCTCCTGTATATGTGCAGAATACAATTATATTACACTGTATACAGAGAGGACTACATCCCCCAACATGTGCAGAATACAATTATATTACACTGTATACAGAGAGAACTACAACCCCCAACATGTGCAGAATACAATTATATTACACTGTATACAGAGAACACTACAACCCCCAACATGTGCAGAATACAATTATATAACACTGTATACAGAGAGGACTACAACCCTCAACATGTGCAGAATACAATTATATTACACTGTATATAGAGAACACTACAACCCCCAACATGTGCAGAATACAATTATATAACACTGTATACAGAGAGGACTACAACCCTCAACATGTGCAGAATACAATTATATCACACTGTGTACAGAGAGGACTACAACCCCCAACATGTGCAGAATACAATTATATTACACTGTGTACAGAGAACACTACAACTCCCAACATGTGCAGAATACAATTATATTACACTGTGTACAGAGAACACTACAACTCCCAACATGTGCAGAATACAATTATATTACACTGTGTACAGAGAACACTACAACCCTCAACATGTGCAGAATACAATTATATTACCCTTAATACAGACACTACAGTCTACTCCTCCTGTATAATAATAATAATAATAATAATAATAGACAGGACACTACAGTCTACTCCTCCTGTATAATAATAATAATAATAATAATAATAATAGACAGGACACTACAGTCTACTCCTTCTGTATAATAATAATAATAATAATAATAATAATAATAATAGACAGGACACTACAGTCTACTCCTCCTGTATAATAATAATAATAATAATAATAATAGACAGGACACTACAGTCTACTCCTTCTGTATAATAATAATAATAATAATATACAGGACACTACAGTCTACTCCTCCTGTATAATAATAATAATAATAATAATAATAATAATAATAATAATAATAATAGACAGGACACTACAGTCTACTCCTCCTGTATAATAATAATAGACAGGACACTACAGTCTACTCCTCCTGCATAATAATAATAATAATAATAATAATAATAATAGACAGGACACTACAGTCTACTCCTCCTGTATATTAATAATAATAATAATAATAATAATAATAATAATAATAATAGACAGGACACTACAGTCTACTCCTCCTGTATAATAATAATAATAGACAGGACACTACAGTCTACTCCTCCTGTATAATAATAATAATAATAATAATAATAATAATAATAATAATAGACAGGACACTACAGTCTACTCCTCCTATGTAATAATAATAATAATAGACAGGACACTACAGTCTACTCCTCCTATATAATAATAATAATAATAATAATAATAATAATAATAATAATAGACAGGACACTACAGTCTACTGCTCCTGTATAATAATGATAATAATAATAATAATAATAGACAGGACACTACAGTCTACTCCTCCTGTATAATAATAATAATAATAATAATAATAATAATAATAATAATAGACAGGACACCACAGTCTACTCCTCCTGTATAATAATAATAATAATAATAACAATAAGAGACAGCACACTACAGTCTACTCCTCCTGTATAATAATAATAATAATAATAATAATAATAATAATAGACAGGACATTACAGTCTACTCCTCCTGTATAATAATAATAATAATAATAGACAGGACACTACAGTCTACTCCTCCTGTATAATAATAATAATAATAACAATAATAATAGACAGGACACTACAGTTTACTCCTCCTGTATAATAATAATAATAATAGACAGGACACTACAGTCTACTCCTCCTGTATAATAATAATAATAATAATAATAATAATAATAATAGACAGGACACTGCAGTCTACTGCTCCTGTATAATAATAATAATAATAATAATAATAGACAGGACACTACAGTCTACTCCTCCTGTATAATAATAATAATAATAATAATAATAATGTACAGGACACTACAGTCTACTCCTCCTGTATAATAATAATAATAATAATAATAATAGACAGGACACTACAGTCTACTCCTCCTGTATAATAATAATAATAATAGACAGGACACTACAGTCTACTCCTCCTGTATAATAATAATAATAGACAGGACACTACAGTCTACTCCCCCTGTATAATAATAATAATAATAATAATAATAGACAGGACACTACAGTCTACTCCTCCTGTATAATAATAATAATAGACAGGACACTACAGTCTACTCCTCCTGTATAATAATAATAATAGACAGGACACTACAGTCTACTCCTCCTGTATAATAATAATAATAATAGACAGGACACTACAGTCTACTCCTCCTGTATAATAATAATAATAATAATAATAATAATAATAATAGACAGGACACTACAGTCTACTCCTCCTGTATAATAATAATAATAGACAGGACACTACAGTCTACTCCTCCTGTATAATAATAATAATAATAATAATAATAATAATAATAATAGACAGGACACTACAGTCTACTCCTCCTGTATAATAATAATAGACAGGACACTACAGTCTACTCCTCCTGTATAATAATAATGATAATAATAATAATAGACAGGACACTACAGTCTACTCCTCCTGTATAATAATAATGATAATAATAATAATAATAATAATAATAATAATAATATGTGCAGAATATAATTAAATTACACTGTATACAGAGAGTACTACAACCCTCAACATGTGCAGAATACAATTATATTATACTGTGTACGGAGAGGACTACAACCCCCAACATGTGCAGAATACAATTATATTACACTGTGTACAGAGAGGACTACAACCCCCAACATGAGCAGAATACAATTATATCACACTGTATACAGAGAGGACTACAACCCCCAACATGTGCAGAATACAATTATATTACACTGTGTACAGAGAGGACTACAACCCCCAACATGAGCAGAATACAATTATATCACACTGTATACAGAGAGGACTACAACTCCCAACATGTGCAGAATACAATTATATTACACTCTGTACAGAGAACACTACAACCCCCAACATGTGCAGAATACAATTATATTACACTGCATACAGAGAACACTACAACCCTCAACATGTGCAGAATACAATTATATTACACTGTATACAGAGAGCACTACAACCCCCAACATGAGCAGAATACAATTATATAACACTGTATACAGAGAGGACTACAACCCCTAACATGTGCAGAATAAAATAATATTACACTGTATACAGAGAGCACTACAACCCCCAACATGTGCGGAATACAATTATATTACACTGTATACAGAGAGGACTACAACCCCCAACATGTGCAGAATACAATTATATTACACTGTATACAGAGAGTACTACAACCCCTAACATGTGCAGAATACAATTATATTACACTGTATACAGAGAGCACTACAACCTCCAACATGTGCGGAATACAATTATATTACACTGTATACAGAGAGGACTACAACTCCCAACATGGGCAGAATACAATTATATTACACTGTATACAGAGAGGACTACAACCCTCAACATGTGCAGAATACAATTATATTACACTGTATACAGAGAGCACTACAACCCCCAACATGTGCAGAATACAATTATATTACACTGTATACAGAGAACACTACAACCCTCAACATGTGCAGAATACAATTATATTACACTGTATACAGAGAGGACTACAACCTCCAACATGTGCAGAATACAATTATATTACACTGTATACAGAGAGGACTACAACCCCCAACATGTGCAGAATACAATTGTATTACACTGTATACAGAGAACACTACAACCCCCAACATGTGCAGAATACAATTATATTACACTGTATACAGAGAGGACTACAACCCCCAACATGTGCAGAATACAATTATATTACACTGTATACAGAGAGTACTACAACCCCCAACATGTGCAGAATACAATTATATAACACTGTATACAGAGAGTACTACGACCCCCAACATATGCAGAATATAATTATATTACACTGTATACAGAGAGCACTACAACCCCCAACATGTGCAGAATACAATTATATTATACTGTGTACGGAGAGGACTACAACCCCCAACATGTGCAGAATACAATTATATTACACTGTGTACAGAGAGGACTACAACCCCCAACATGAGCAGAATACAATTATATCACACTGTATACAGAGAGGACTACAACTCCCAACATGTGCAGAATACAATTATATTACACTCTGTACAGAGAACACTACAACCCCCAACATGAGCAGAATACAGTTATATAACACTGTATACAGAGAGGACTACAACCCCCAACATGTGCAAAATACAATTATATTACACTGTATACATAGAGAACTACAACCCCCAACATGTGCGGAATACAATTATATTACACAGTATACAGAGAGTACTACAACCCCCAACATGTGCAGAATACAATTATAATACACTATATACAGAGAGTACTACAACCCCCAACATGTGCAGAATACAATTATATTACACTGTATACAGAGAGTACTACAACCCCCAACATGTGCAGAATACAATTATATTACACAGTATACAGAGAGGACTACAACCCCTAACATGTGCAGAATACAATTATATTACACTGTATACAGAGAGGACTACAACCCTCAACATGTGCAGAATACAATTATATTACACTGTATACAGAGAGCACTACAACCCCCAACATGTGCAGAATACAATTATATTACACTGTATACAGAGAGGACTACAACCCTCAACATGTGCAGAATACAATTATATTACACTGTATACAGAGAGGACTACAACCCCCAACATGTGCAGAATACAATTATATTACACTGTATACAGAGAACACTACAACCCTCAACATGTGCAGAATACAATTATATTACACTGTATACAGAGAGCACTACAACCCCCAACATGTGCAGAATACAATTATATTACACTGTATACAGAGAACACTACAACCCCCAACATGTGCAGAATACAATTGTATTACACTGTATACAGAGAACACTACAACCCCCAACATGTGCGGAATACAATTAGATTACACTGTATACAGAGATCACTACAACCCCCAACATGTGCAGAATACAATTGTATTACACTGTATACAGAGAACACTACAACCCCCAACATGTGCAGAATACAATTATATTACACTGTATACAGAGAACACTACAACCCCTAACATGTGCAGAATACAATTATATTACACTGTATACAGAGAGGACTACAACCCTCAACATGTGCAGAATACAATTATATTACACTGTATATAGAGAGTACTACAACCCCCAACATGTGCAGAATACAATTATATTACACTGTATACAGAGAGTACTAAAACCCCCAACATGTGCAGAATACAATTATATTACATTGTGTACAGAGAACACTACAACCCCCAACATGTGCAGAATGCAATTATATTACACTGTATACAGAGAGCACTACAACCCCCAATATGTGCAGAATACAATTATATTACACTGTATACAGAGAGGACTACAACCCCCAACATGTGCAGAATACAATTATATTACACTGTATATAGAGAGTACTACAACCTTCAACATGTGCAGAATACAATTATATTACACTGTATACAGAGAACACTACAACCCCCAACATGTGTAGAATACAATTATATTACACTGTATATAGAGAGTACTACAACCCCCAACATGTGCAGAATACAATTATATTACACTGTATACAGAGAGGACTACAACCCTCAACATGTGCAGAATACAATTATATTACACTGTATATAGAGAGGACTACAACCCTCAACATGTGCAGAATACAATTATATTACACTGTATATAGAGAGCACTACAACTCCCAACATGTGCAGAATAGAATTATATTACACTGTATATAGAGAGTACTACAACCCTCAACATGTGCAGAATACAATTATATTACACTGTGTACAGAGAGGACTACATCCCCCAACATGTGCAGAATACAATTATATTACACTGTATACAGAGAACACTACAACCCCCAACATGTGCAGAATACAATTATATTACACTATATACAGAGAACACTACAACTCCCAACATGTGCAGAATACAATTATATTACACTGTATACAGAGAACACTACAACCCCCAACATGTGCAGAATACAATTATATTACACTGTATACAGAGAGGACTACATCCCCCAACATGTGCAGAATACAATTATATTACACTGTATACAGAGAACACTACAACCCCCAACATGTGCAGAATACAATTATATTACACTATATACAGAGAACACTACAACCCCCAACATGTGCAGAATACAATTATATTACACTGTATACAGAGAACACTACAACCCCTAACATGTGCAGAATACAATTATATTACACTGTATACAGAGAACACTACAACCCCCAACATGTGCAGAATACAATTATATTACACTGTATACAGAGAACACTACAACCCCCAATATGTGCAGAATACAATTATATTACACTGTATACAGAGAGCACTACAACTCCCAACATGTGCAGAATAGAATTATATTACACTGTATACAGAGAGGACTACAACCCCCAACATGTGCAGAATACAATTATATTACACTGTATACAGAGAGTACTACAACCCCCAACATGTGCAGAATACAATTATATTACACTGTATACGGAGAACACTACAACCCCCAACATGTGCAGCATACAATTATATTACACTGTATATAGAGAGTACTACAACCCCCAACATGTGTAGAATACAATTATATTACACTGTATATAGAGAGTACTACAACCCCCAACATGTGTAGAATACAATTATATTACACTGTATACAGAGAACACTACAACCCCCAACATGTGCAGAATACAATTATATTACACTGCATACAGAGAACACTACAACCCCCAACATGTGCAGAATACAATTATATTACACTGTATACAGAGAACACTACAACCCCCAACATGTGCAGAATACAATTATATTACACTGTATATAGAGAGGACTACAACTCCCAACATGTGCGGAATACAATTATATTACACTCTGTATAGAGAGGACTACAACCCCCAACATGTGCAGAATACAATTATATTACACTGTATGATGGTGGTGATATGTATAGTGGTGATATGTATAGTGGTGATATGTATGGTGGTGATATGTATGGTGATAATATGTATGATGGTGATATGTATAGTGGTGATATGTATGATGGATATATGCATGATGGTGGTGATATGTATGATGGTGATATGTATGGTGGTGATATGTATGATGGTGATATGTATGGTGGTGATATGTATGGTGGTGATATGTATGATGGTGATATGTATGGTGGTGATATGTATGGTGGTGATATGTATGATGGTGATATGTATGGTGGTGATATGTATGATGGTGATATGTATGATGGTGATATGTATAGTGGTGATATGTATGGTGGTGATATGTATGATGGTGATATGTATGGTGGTGATATGTATGATGGTGATATGTATGATGGTGCTATGTATAGTGGTGATATGTATGGTGATGATATGTATAGTGGTGATATGTATGATGGTGATATGTATGATGGTGATATGTATGGTGGTGATATGTATGGTGGTGATATGTATGGTGGTGATATGTATGGTGGTGATATGTATGATGGTGATATGTATGGTGGTGATATGTATGGTGATGATATGTATAGTGGTGATATGTATAGTGGTGATATGTATGGTGATGATATGTTTAGTGGTGATATGTATGATGGTGATATGTATGGTGGTGATATGTATAGTGGTGATATGTATAGTGGTGATATGTATGGTGATGATATGTATGATGGTGATATGTATGGTGGTGATATGTATGGTGATGATATGTATGATGGTGATATGTATGATGGTGATATGTATGGTGGTGATATGTATAGTGGTGATATGTATGGTGGTGATATGTATGATGGTGATATGTATGGTGGTGATATGTATAATGGATATATGTATGGTGGTGATATGTATGGTGGTGATATGTATGATGGTGATATGTATGGTGGTGATATGTATGGTGGTGATATGTATGATGGTGATATGTATGATGTTGATATGTATGATGGTGATATGTATGGTGGTGATATGTATGATGGTGATATGTATGATGGTGATATGTATGGTGGTGATATGTATGATGGTGATATGTATGATGGTGATATGTATGGTGGTGATATGTATGATGTTGATATGTATAGTGGTGATATGTTTGGTGGTGATATGTATGATGGTTATATGTATGATGGTCATATGTATGGGGGTGATATGTATGATGGTGATATGTATGATGGTGTTATGTATGGTGGGGATATGTATGGTGGTGATATGTATGATGGAGATATGTATGATGGTGATATGTATGGTGGTGATATGTATAGTGGTGATATGTATGGTGGTGATATGTATGATGGTGATATGTATGGTGGTGATATGTATTATGGTGATATGTATGATGGTGATATGTATGGTGGTGATCTGTATGGTGGTGATATGTATGATTGTGATAAGTATGGTGGTGATATGTATGATGGTGATATGTATAGTGGTGATATGTATGGTGGTGATATGTATGGTGGTGATATGTATGGTGGTGATATGTATAGTGGTGATATGTATGATGGAGATATGTATGGTGGTGATATATATGATTGTGATAAGTATGGTGGTGATATGTATGATGGTGATATGTATGGTGGTGATATGTATGGTGATGATATGTATGGTGGTGATATGTATGATGGTGATATGTATGGTGGTGATATGTATGGTGGTGATATGTATAATGAATATGTGTATGGTGGTGATATGTATGGTGGTGATATGTATGATGGTGATATGTATGGTGGTGATATGTATGATGGTGATATGTATGGTGGTGATATGTATGATGGTGATATGTATGATGGTGATATGTATGATGGTGATATATATGATGGAGATATGCATCGTGGTGATATGTATGGTGGTGATATGTATGGTGGTGATATGTATGGTGGTGATATGTATAGTGGTGATATGTATAGTGGTGATATGTATAGTGGTGATATGTATGGTGGTGATATGTATGGTGGTGATATGTATGAAGGTGATACGTATGATGGTGATATGTATGGTGGTGATCTGTATGGTGGTGATATGTATGATGGATATATGTATGATGGTGGTGATATGTATGATGGTGATATATATGGTGGTTATATGTATGGTGGTGATATGTATGGTGGTGATATGTATGATGGTGATATGTATGATGGTGATATGTATGGTGGTGATATGTATGGTGGTGATATGTATGATGGTGATATGTATGATGGTGATATGTATGGTGGTGATATGTATGGTGGTGATATGTATGATGGTGATATGTATGATGGTGATATGTATGGTGGTGATATGTATGGTGGTGATATGTATGATGATGATATGTATGGTGGTGATACGTATGATGGTGATATGTATGGTGGTGATATGTTTGATGTTGATATGTATAGTGGTGATATGTTTGGTGGTGATATGTATGGTGGTTATATGTATGATGGTGATATGTATAGTGGTGATATGTATAGTAGTGATATGTATGGTGGTGATATGTATGATGGTTATATGTATGATGGTGATATGTATGGGGGTGATATGTATGATGGTGATATGCATGGTGATATGTATGATGTTGATATGTATGATGGTGATATGTATGGTGGTGATATGTATGGTGGTGATATGTATGGTGGTGATATGTATGATGGTGATATGTATGATGGTGATATGTATGATGGTGATATGTATGGTGGTGATATGTATGATGGAGATATGTATGGTGGTGATATGCATCGTGGTGATATGTATGGTGGTGATATGTATGATGGTGATATGTATGATGGTGATATGTATGGTGGTGATATCTATGGTGGTGATATGTATGGTGGTGATATGTATAGTGGTGATATGTATGGTGGTGATCTGTATGGTGGTGATATGTATGGTGGTGATATGTATGATGGTGATACGTATGATGGTGATATGTATGATGGTGATATGTATGGTGGTGATCTGTATGGTGGTGATATGTATGATTGTGATAAGTATGGTGGTGATATTTATGATGGTGATATGTATGGTGGTGATATGTATGATGTTGATATGTATGATGGTGATATATATGGTGGTGATATGTATGATGGTGATATATATGATGGTGATATGTATGGTGGTGATATGTATGATGTTGATATGTATAATGGTGATATGTATGGTGGTGATATGTATGATGGTGATATATATGATGGTGATATGTATGATGGTGATATGTATAGTGGTGATATGTATGGTGGTGATATATGTATGATGGTGATATGTATGATGGTGGTATGTATGATGGTGATATATATGGTGGTGATATGTATGGTAGTGATATTTATGATGGTTATATGTATGGTGGTGATATGTATGATGGATATATGTATGATGGTGGTGATATGTATGATGGTGATATATATGGTGGTTATATGTATGGTGGTGATATGTATGGTGGTGATATGTATGGTGGTGATATGTATAGTGGTGATATGTATAGTGGTGATATATATGGTGGTGATATGTATGATGGTGATATGTATGGTGGTGATATGTATGGTGGTGATATGTATGGTGGTGATATGTATAGTGGTGATATGTATAGTGGTGATATGTATGGTGGTGATATGTATGGTGGTGATATGTATGATGGTGATACGTATGATGGTGATATGTATGATGGTGATATGTATGGTGGTGATATGTATGATGGATATATGTATGATGGTGGTGATATGTATGATGGTGATATATATGGTGTTTATATATATGGTGGTGATATGTATGGTGGTGATATGTATGATGGTGATATCTATGGTGGTGATATGTATGATGGTGATATGTATGGTGGTGATATGAATGGTGGTGATATGTATGACAGTGATATGTATAGTGGTGATATGTATGATGGTGATATGTATGGTGGTGATATGTATGGGGGTAATATGTATGATGGTGATATGTATGATGGTGATATGTATGGTGGTGATATGTATGATGGTGATATGTATGATGGTGATATGTATGGTGGTGATATGTATGGTGGTGATATGTATGGTGGTGATATGTATGATGGTGATATGTATAGTGGTGATATGTATGATGGTGATATATATGGTGGTGATATGTATAGTGGTGATATGTATGGTGGTGATATCTATGGTGGTGATATGTATGATGGTGATATGTATAGTGGTGATATGTATGGTGGTGATATGTATGATGGTGATATGTATGGTGGTGATATGTATGATGTTGATATGTATAGTAGTGATATGTATGGTGGTTATATGTATGGTGGTGATATGTATGGTGGTGATATGTATGGTGATGATATGTATGGTGGTGATATGTATAGTGGTGATATGTATGGTGGTGATATGTATGATGTTGATATGTATAGTAGTGATATGTATGGTGGTTATATGTATGGTGGTGATATGTATGGTGGTGATATGTATGGTGGTGATATGTATGATGGTTATATGTATGGTTGAGATATGCATCGTGGTGATATGTATAGTGGTGATATATATGGTGGTTATATGTATGATGGTGATATGTATGGTGGTGATATGTATGATGGTTATATGTATGGTGGAGATATGCATCGTGGTGATATGTATGGTGGTGATATGTATGGTGGTGATATGTATGGTGGTGATATGTATAGTGGTGATATGTATAGTGGTGATATGTATGATGGTAATATGTATGGTGGTGATATGTATGGTGGTGATATGTATAGTGGTGATACGTATGATGGTGATATGTATGATGGTGATATGTATGGTGGTGATATGTATGATGGATATATGTATGATGGTGGTGATATGTATGATGGTGATATATATGGTGTTTATATATATGGTGGTGATATGTATGGTGGTGATATGTATGATGGTGATATCTATGGTGGTGATATGTATGATGGTGATATGTATGATGGTGATATGTATGATGGTGATATCTATGGTGGTGATATGTATGGTGGTGATATGTATGATGGTGATATCTATGGTGGTGATATGTATGATGGTGATATGTATGGTGGTGATATGAATGGTGGTGATATGTATGACGGTGATATGTATGGTGGTGATATGTATGATGGTGATATATATGGGGGTAATATGTATGAGGGTGATATGTATGGTGGTGATATGTATGGGGGTAATATGTATGATGGTGATATGTATGATGGTGATATGTATGGTGGTGATATGTATGATGGTGATATGTATGATGGTGATATGTATGGTGGTGATATGTATGGTGGTGATATGTATGGTGGTTATATGTATGATGGTGATATGTATAGTGGTGATATGTATGGTGGTGATATGTATGGTGGTGATATGTATGGTGGTTATATGTATGATGGTGATATGTATAGTGGTGATATGTATGGTGGTGATATGTATGATGGTGATATGTATGGTGGTGACATGTATGATGGTGATATGTATGGTGGTGATATGTATGATGTTGATATGTATAGAAGTGATATGTATGGTGGTTATATGTATGATGGTGATATGTATGGTGATGATATGTATGATGGTGATATGTATGATGGTGATATATATGGTGATGATATGTATGATGGGGATATATATGGTGGTGATATGTATGATGGTGATATATATGGTAATGATATGTATGATGAGGATATATATATATATATATATATATATATATATATATTGGTGATATGTATGATGGTGATATGTATGATGGTGATATGTATGATGGTGATATGTATGGTGGTGATATGTATGATGGTGATATGTATGATGGTGATATGTATGGTGGTGATATATATGGTAATGATATTTATGATGGTGACTTGTATGATGGTGATATGTATGATGGTGATATGTATGATGGTGATATGTATGGTGGTGATATATATGGTGGTGATATATATGGTGGTGATATGTATGGTGGTGATATGTATGGTATTGATATGTATGATGGTGATATGTATGATGGTGATATGTATGGTGGTGATATGTATGATGGTGATATGTATGGTGGTGATATGTATGGTGATGATATGTATGATGGTGATATGTATGATGGTGATATGTATGGTGGTGATATGTATGGTAGTGACATGTATGATGGTGATATGTATGGTGGTGATATGTATGGTAGTGACATGTATGGTGGTGATATGTATGGTGGTGATATGTATGATGGTGATATGTATGATGGTGATATGTATGGTGGTGATATGTATGGTGGTGATATGTATGATAGTGATATGTATGGTGGTGATATGTATGGTGGTGATATGTATGGTGGTGATATGTATGGTGGTGATATGTATGATGGTGATGTGTATGGTGGTGATATATATGGTAATGATATTTATGATGGTGATATGTATGATGGTGATGTACACGGGGATCTGTATGATCTCCCAGCATGCCCTGGTGTATATTTGCTCTCTGCTCCTTTGGCTCTGGAATCACATTACTCTGATGGGAAACCAGATGTACGATCCCTGGAAGAGACGGGAGATGAAATGTTCCTGGACCGAGTCAGAGATTTCTGTGATTAATTCCGTATAATCTGCAGCCGCGGCCTGGAGAACCGGAAGAATATGTACACAGACATAGTAAAGGGTATGAAGACTTATGTCACATGTCATAGTAAAAACGTATGAATATTTATGTCACATGTTATAGTAAAGGGTATGAATACTTATGTCACGTTATAGTAAAGGGTATGAAGACTTATGTCACATGTCATAGTAAAAACGTATGAATATTTATGTCACATGTTATAGTAAAGGGTATGAATACTTATGTGACATGTTATAGTAAAGGGTATGAATACTCATGTCACATGTTATAGTAAAGGGTATGAATACTTATGTCACATGTTATAGTAAAGGGTATGAATACTTATGTCACATGTTATAGTAAAGGGTATGAATACTTATGTCACATGTTATAGTAAAGGGTATGAATACTGATGTCACATGTTACAGTAAAGGGTATGAATACTTATGTCACATATTATAGTTAAGGGTCTGAATACTTATGTCACATGTTATAGTAAAGGGTATGAATACTTATGTCACATATTATAGTTAAGGGTCTGAATACTTATGTCACATATTATAGTTAAGGGTCTGAATACTCATGTCACATGTTATAGTAAAGGGTATGAATACTTATGTCACATGTTATAGTAAAGGGTATGAATACTTATGTCACATGTTATAGTAAAGGGTATGAATACCTATGTCACATGTTGTAGTAGAGGGTATGAATACTTATGTCACATGTTATAGTAAAGGGTATGAATACTGATGTCACATGTTACAGTAAAGGGTATGAATACTTATGTCACATGTTATAGTTAAGGGTCTGAATACTTATGTCACATGTTACAGTAAAGGGTATGAATACTCATGTCACATGTTATAGTAAAGGGTATGAATACTCATGTCACATGTTATAGTAAAGGGTATGAATACTTATGTCACATGTTATAGTAAAGGGTATGAATACTTATGTCACATGTTACAGTAAAGGGTATGAATACTTATGTCACATGTTATAGTAAAGGGTATGAATACTTATGTCACATGTTATAGTAAAGGGTATGAATACTCGTGTCACATGTTATAGTAAAGGGTATGAATACTCATGTCACATATTATAGTAAAGGGTATGAATACTTATGTCACATGTTATAGTAAAGGGTATGAATACTTATGTCACATGTTATAGTAAAGGGTATGAATACCTATGTCACATGTTATAGTAGAGGGTATGAATACTTATGTCACATGTTATAGTAAAGGGTATGAATACTTATGTCACATGTTATAGTAAAGGGTATGAATACTGATGTCACATGTTACAGTAAAGGGTATGAATACTTATGTCACATGTTATAGTTAAGGGTCTGAATACTTATGTCACATGTTATAGTAAAGGGTATGAATACTTATGTCACATGTTACAGTAAAGGGTATGAATACTTATGTCACATGTTACAGTAAAGGGTATGAATACTCATGTCACATGTTATAGTAAAGGGTATGAATACTTATGTCACATGTTACAGTAAAGGGTATGAAGACTTATGTCACATGTTACAGTAAAGGGTATGAATACTTATGTCACATGTTACAGTAAAGGGTATGAATACTCATGTCACATGTTATAGTAAAGGGTATGAATACTTATGTCACATGTTATAGTAAAGGGTATGAATACTGATGTCACATGTTATAGTAAAGGGTATGAATACTTATGTCACATGTTATAGTAAAGGGTATGAATACTTATGTCACATGTTACAGTAAAGGGTATGAATACTGATGTCATATGTTATAGTAAAGGGTTTGAATACTTATGTCACATGTTATAGTAAAGGGTATGAATACTGATGTCACATGTTACAGTAAAGGGTATGAATACTTATGTCACATGTTATAGTAAAGGGTATGAATACTTATGTCACATGTTATAGTAAAGGGTATGAATACTTATGTCACATGTTATAGTAAAGGGTATGAATACTTATGTCACATGTTATAGTAAAGGGTATGAATACTTATGTCACATGTTATAGTAAAGGGTATGAATACTTATGTCACATGTTATAGTAAAGGGTATGAATACTTATGTCACATGTTATAGTAAAGGGTATAAATACTTATGTCACATGTTATAGTAAAGGGTATGAAGACTTATGTCACATGTTACAGTAAAGGGTAGGAATACTTATGTCACATGTTATAGTAAAGGGTATGAATACTTATGTCACATGTTACAGTAAAGGGTATGAATACTTATGTCACATGTTATAGTAAAGGGTATGAATACTTATGTCACATGTTACAGTAAAGGGTATGAATACTTATGTCACATGTTACAGTAAAGGGTATGAATACTTATGTCACATGTTACAGTAAAGGGTATGAATACTTATGTGACATGTTATAGTAAAGGGTATGAATACTTATGTCACATGTTATAGTAAAGGGTATGAATACTTATGTCACATGTTACAGTAAAGGGTATGAATACTTATGTCACATATAATAGTAAAGGGTATGAATACTTATGTCACATGTTACAGTAAAGGGTATGAATACTTATGTCACATGTTACAGTAAAGGGTATGAATACTTATGTGACATGTTATAGTAAAGGGTATGAATACTGATGTCACATGTTACAGTAAAGGGTATGAATACTTATGTCACATGTTATAGTAAAGGGTATGAATACTCATGTCACATGTTATAGTAAAGGGTATGAATACTTATGTCACATGTTATAGTAAAGGGTATGAATACTTATGTCACATGTTATAGTAAAGGCTATGAATACTTATGTCACATGTTACAGTAAAGGGTATGAATACTTATGTCACATGTTATAGTAAAGGCTATGAATTCTTATGTCACATGTTACAGTAAAGGGTATGATTACTTATGTCACATGTTATAGTAAAGGGTATGAATACTTATGTCACATGTTATAGTAAAGGGTATGAATACTTATGTCACATGTTATAGTAAAGGCTATGAATACTTATGTCACATGTTACAGTAAAGGGTATGAACACATATGTCACATGTTATAGTAAAGGGTATGAATGCTTATGTCATATGTTATAGTAAAGGGTATGAATACTTATGTCACATGTTACAGTAAAGGGTATGAATACTTATGTCACATGTTATAGTAAAGGGTATGAATACTTATGTCACATGTTATAGTAAAGGGTATGAATACTTATGTCACATGTTATAGTAAAGGGTATGAATACTTATGTCACATGTTATAGTAAAGGGTATGAATACTTATATCACATGTTATAGTAAAGGGTATGAATAATTATGTCACATGTTACAGTAAAGGGTATGAAGACTTATGTCACATGTTATAGTAAAGGGTATGAATACTTATATCACATGTTATAGTAAAGGGTATGAATACTTATGTCACATGTTATAGTAAAGGGTATGAATACTTATGTCACATGTTATAGTAAAGGGTATGAATACTTATGTCACATGTTATAGTAAAGGGTATGAACACTTATGTCACATGTTACAGTAAAGGGTATGAATACTTATGTCACATATAATAGTAAAGGGTATGAATACTTATGTCACATGTTATAGTAAAGGGTATGAATACTTATGTCACATATAATAGTAAAGGGTATGAAGACTTATGTCACATGTTACAGTAAAGGGTATGAATACTTATGTCACATGTTACAGTAAAGGGTATGAATACTTATGTGACATGTTATAGTAAAGGGTATGAATACTTATGTGACATGTTACAGTAAAGGGTATGAATACTTATGTCACATGTTATAGTAAAGGGTATGAATACTTATGTCACATGTTATAGTAAAGGGTATGAATACTTATGTCACATGTTATAGTAAAGGGTATGAATACTTATGTCACATGTTATAGTAAAGGCTATGAATACTTATGTCACATGTTACAGTAAAGGGTATGAACACATATGTCACATGTTATAGTAAAGGGTATGAATGCTTATGTCATATGTTATAGTAAAGGGTATGAATACTTATGTCACATGTTACAGTAAAGGGTATGAATACTTATGTCACATGTTATAGTAAAGGGTATGAATACTTATGTCACATGTTATTGTAAAGGGTATGAATACTTATGTCACATGTTATAGTAAAGGGTATGAATACTTATGTCACATGTTATAGTAAAGGGTATGAATACTTATATCACATGTTATAGTAAAGGGTATGAATAATTATGTCACATGTTACAGTAAAGGGTATGAAGATTTATGTCACATGTTATAGTAAAGGGTATGAATACTTATGTCACATGTTATAGTAAAGGGTATGAATACTTATGTCACATGTTATAGTAAAGGGTATGAATACTTATGTCACATGTTATAGTAAAGGGTATGAATACTTATGTCACATGTTATAGTAAAGGGTATGAACACTTATGTCACATGTTACAGTAAACGGGATGAAGACTTATGTCACATGTCATAGTATAGGGTATGAAGACATAAGTATTCATCCCCTTTTTTTATGACATGTGACATAAGTATTCACACCCTTTACTATAACATGTGACATAAGTATTCATACCCTTTACTATAACATGTGACATAAGTATTCATACCCTTTACTATAACATGTGACATAAGTATTCATACCCTTTACTATAACATGTGACATAAGTATTCTTACCCTTTACTATAACATGTGGCATAAGTATTCATACCCTTTACTATAACGTGACATAAGTATTCATACCCTTTACTATGAAATGTGTCATATAAGTATTCATCCCCATTTCTATGACATGTGACATAAATATTCATACCCTTTATTATGACATGTGACATATAAGTATTCATCCCCCTTTCTATGACATGTGACATAAGTATTCATCCCCCTTTCTATGACATGTGACATAAGTATTCATACCCTTTACTATGACATATGACCTAAGTATTCATCCCCCTTTCTATGACATGTGACATAAGTATTCATACCCCTTACTATGGCATAATAAGTATTTGATTCCATAGCATGTCCTAGGTGGTGAAGCCTTTGTTGGTGACCACAGAGGTCGGTGTCTCTTGTCGTCTCCTCGGTGTCTCTTGTCGTCTCCTCAGTGTCTCTTGTCGTCTCCTCGGTGTCTCTTGTCGTCTCCTCTGTGTCTCTTGTCGTCTCCTCGGTGTCTATTGCCGTCTCCTCGGTGTCTCTTGTCGTTTCCTCAGTGTCTCTTGTCGTCTCCTCGGTGTCTCTTGTCGTCTTCTCGGTGTCTCTTGTCGTCTCCTCGGTGTCTCTTGTCGTCTCCTCGGTGTCTCTTGTCGTTTCCTCGGTGGCTCTTGTCGTTTCCTCGGTGTCTCTTGTTGTCTCCTCGGTGTCTCTTGTCGTCTCCTCGGTGGCTCTTGTCGTCTCCTCGGTGTCTCTTGTCGTCTCCTCGGTGTCTCTTTTCTCCTCTGTGTCTCTTTTCTCCTCGGTGTCTCTTGTTGTCTTCTCGGTGTCTCTTGTCGTCTCCTCGGTGTCTCTTGTCGTCTCCTCGGTGGCTATTGTCTCGGTTTCTCTTGCCGTCTCCTCGGTGTCTCTTGTCGTCTCCTCGGTGTCTCTTGTCGTCTCCTCGGTGTCTCTTGTCATCTCCTTGGTGTCTCTTGTCTCCTCGGTGGCTCTTGTCGTCTCCTTGGTGTCTCTTGTCGTCTCCTCGGTGTCTCTTGTCTCCTCGGTGTCTCTTGTCGTCTCCTCAGTGTCTCTTGTCGTCTCCTCGGTGTCTCTTGTCGTCTCCTCGGTGTCTCTTGTCGTCTCCTCGGTGTCTCTTGTCGTCTCCTCGGTGTCTCTTGTCGTCTCCTCGGTGGCTCTTGTCGTCTCCTCTGTGTCTCTTGTCGTCTCCTCGGTGTCTCTTGTCGTCTCCTCGGTGTCTCTTGTCGTCTCCTCTGTGTCTCTTGTCGTCTCCTCGGTGTCTCTTGTCGTCTCCTCGGTTTCTCTTGTCGTCTCCTCGGTGGCTCTTGTCGTCTCCTCGGTGGCTCTTGTCTCCTCGGTGGCTCTTGTCTCCTCGGTGGCTCTTGTCGTCTCCTCGGTGTCTCTTGTCGTCTCCTTGGTGTCTCTTTTCTCCTCGGTGTTTCTTGTCGTCTCCTCGGTGTCTCTTGTCGTCTCCTCGGTGTCTCTTGTCGTCTCCTCGGTGGCTCTTGTCTCGGTGTCTCTTGTCGTCTCCTCGGTGTCTCTTGTCGTCTCCTCGGTGTCTCTTGTCGTCTCCTTGGTGTCTCTTGTCTCCTCGGTGTCTATTCTCGTCTCCTCGGTGTCTCTTGTCGTCTCCTCGGTGTCTCTTGTCGTCTCCTCGGTGGCTATTGTCTCGGTTTCTCTTGCCGTCTCCTCGGTGTCTCTTGTCGTCTCCTCGGTGTCTCTTGTCGTCTCCTCGGTGTCTCTTGTCGTCTCCTCCGTGTCTCTTGTCGTCTCCTCCATGTTTCCTTCCATCTGACATTTGTGAACTGGACTCTCCATCTCCTCCACCGATTGTCTATACAATGACTGACTAGGCCACCTCTGGGCCTCTATGGGCTTCTTCTTGCTCCTGTTGGCCGTGTCTTTTGGGTCATTGTACCCGTCTATGACCCATTTTCAATGCCCTGGCTGAGGGAAGGAGGTTCTCACCCAATACCCGATGTACGTGGCCCCAACCCATCGTCCCTTTGACGCCATTTTCCTCCATTCTCTGCAGATCCTCTCAGCTCTGTCAGGTTGGATGGGTCCATCGGCCCATTTTCAGGTCTTCGGAGATGTCCCATTGGGTTGGGGCTCTGGCTGGGCCCCCCAAGGACATTTATAGAGCTGTCCCTAAACCGATGAGGTGCGGCCCTGGGCCCAGCCGCTGCACTATGCTCCGTACACCCTTCACAATGGCTCCTTTATTGGCCCGTGGCCCCAGAGGTCGGACTCCCTCATTGATCAGATGTTACATATAAGTATTCATTCCCCTTTCTATGACATGTGACATAAGTATTCATCCCCCTTTCTATGACATGTGACATAAGTATTTATACCCCTTACTATGGCATAATAAGTATTTGATTCCATAGCATGTCCTAGGTGGTGAAGCCTTTGTTGGTGACCACAGAGGTCGGTGTCTCTTGTCGTCTCCTCGGTGTCTCTTGTTGTCTCCTCGGTGTCTCTTGTCGTCTCCTCGGTGTCTCTTGTCGTCTCCTCGGTGTCTCTTGTCGTCTCCTCGGTGTCTCTTGTCGTTTCCTCGGTGTCTCTTGTCGTCTCCTCGGTGTCTCTTGTCGTCTTCTCGGTGTCTCTTGTCGTCTCCTCGGTGTCTCTTGTCGTCTCCTCGGTGTCTCTTGTCGTCTCCTCGGTGTCTCTTGTCGTCTCCTCGGTGTCTCTTGTCGTTTCCTCTGTGTCTCTTGTCGTCTCCTCGGTGTCTCTTGTCGTCTCCTCGGTGGCTCTTGTCGTCTCCTCGGTGTCTCTTGTCGTCTCCTCGGTGGCTCTTGTCGTCTCCTCGGTGGCTCTTGTCGTCTCCTCGGTGGCTCTTGTCGTCTCCTCGGTGGCTCTTGTCGTCTCCTCGGTGGCTCTTGTCGTCTCCTCGGTGGCTCTTGTCGTCTCCTCGGTGTCTCTTGTAGTCTCCTCGGTGTCTCTTGTCGTTTCCTCTGTGTCTCTTGTCGTCTACTCGGTGTCTCTTGTCGTCTCCTCGGTGTCTCTTGTCGTCTCCTTGGTGTCTCTTGTCGTCTCCTCTGTGTCTCTTTTCTCCTCTGTGTCTCTTTTCTCCTCGGTGTCTCTTGTTGTCTCCTCGGTGTCTCTTGTCGTCTCCTCGGTGTCTCTTGTCGTCTCCTCGGTGGCTATTGTCTCGGTTTCTCTTGTCGTCTCCTTGGTGTCTCTTGTCGTCTCCTCGGTGTCTCTTGTCGTCTCCTCGGTGTCTCTTGTCATCTCCTCGGTGTCTCTTGTCTCCTCGTTGGCTCTTGTCGTCTCCTTGGTGTCTCTTGTCGTCTCCTCGGTGTCTCTTGTCTCCTCGGTGTCTCTTGTCGTCTCCTCGGTGTCTCTTGTCGTCTCCTCTGTGTCTCTTTTCTCCTCTGTGTCTCTTTTCTCCTCGGTGTCTCTTGTTGTCTCCTCGGTGTCTCTTGTCGTCTCCTCGGTGTCTCTTGTCGTCTCCTCGGTGGCTATTGTCTCGGTTTCTCTTGTCGTCTCCTTGGTGTCTCTTGTCGTCTCCTCGGTGTCTCTTGTCGTCTCCTCGGTGTCTCTTGTCTCCTCGGTGTCTCTTGTAGTCTCCTCGGTGTCTCTTGTCGTTTCCTCTGTGTCTCTTGTCGTCTCCTCGGTGTCTCTTGTCGTCTCCTCGGTGTCTCTTGTCGTCTCCTCGGTGGCTATTGTCTCGGTTTCTCTTGTCGTCTCCTCGGTGTCTCTTGTCGTCTCCTCGGTGTCTCTTGTCGTCTCCTCGGTGTCTCTTGTCATCTCCTCGGTGTCTCTTGTCTCCTCGGTGGCTCTTGTCGTCTCCTTGGTGTCTCTTGTCGTCTCCTCGGTGTCTCTTGTCTCCTCGGTGTCTCTTGTCGTCTCCTCGGTGTCTCTTGTCGTCTCCTCTGTGTCTCTTGTCGTCTCCTCTGTGTCTCTTTTCTCCTCGGTGTCTCTTGTTGTCTCCTCGGTGTCTCTTGTCGTCTCCTCGGTGTCTCTTGTCGTCTCCTCGGTGGCTATTGTCTCGGTTTCTCTTGTCGTCTCCTTGGTGTCTCTTGTCGTCTCCTCGGTGTCTCTTGTCGTCTCCTCGGTGTCTCTTGTCATCTCCTTGGTGTCTCTTGTCTCCTCGGTGGCTCTTGTCGTCTCCTTGGTGTCTCTTGTCGTCTCCTCGGTGTCTCTTGTCTCCTCGGTGTCTCTTGTCGTCTCCTCGGTGTCTCTTGTCGTCTCCTCGGTGTCTCTTGTCGTCTGCTCGGTGTATCTTGTCATCTCCTCGGTGTCTCTTGTCTCCTCGGTGTCTCTTGTCGTCTCCTCGGTGTCTCTTGTCGTCTCCTCGGTGGCTATTGTCTCGGTTTCTCTTGTCGTCTCCTTGGTGTCTCTTGTCGTCTCCTCGGTGTCTCTTGTCGTCTCCTCGGTGTCTCTTGTCATCTCCTCGGTGTCTCTTGTCTCCTCGGTGGCTCTTGTCGTCTCCTTGGTGTCTCTTGTCGTCTCCTCGGTGTCTCTTGTCTCCTCGGTGTCTCTTGTCATCTCCTCGGTGTCTCTTGTCGTCTCCTCGGTGTCTCTTGTCGTCTCCTCGGTGTCTCTTGTCTCCTCGGTGTCTCTTGTCGTCTCCTCGGTGTCTCTTGTCGTCTCCTTGGTGTCTCTTGTCGTCTCCTCGGTGTCTCTTGTCGTCTCCTCGGTGTCTCTTGTCATCTCCTCGGTGTCTCTTGTCTCCTCGGTGGCTCTTGTCGTCTCCTTGGTGTCTCTTGTCGTCTCCTCGGTGTCTCTTGTCTCCTCGGTGTCTCTTGTCGTCTCCTCGGTGTCTCTTGTCGTCTCCTCGGTGGCTATTGTCTCGATTTCTCTTGTCGTCTCCTTGGTGTCTCTTGTCGTCTCCTCGGTGTCTCTTGTCGTCTCCTCGGTGTCTCTTGTCATCTCCTCGGTGTCTCTTGTCTCCTCGGTGGCTCTTGTCGTCTCCTTGGTGTCTCTTGTCGTCTCCTCGGTGTCTCTTGTCTCCTCGGTGTCTCTTGTCGTCTCCTCGGTGTCTCTTGTCGTCTCCTCGGTGTCTTTTGTCGTCTCCTCGGTGTCTCTTGTCATCTCCTCGGTGTCTCTTGTCTCCTCGGTGTCTCTTATCGTCTCCTCGGTGTCTCTTCTCGTCTCCTCGGTGGCTATTGTCTCGGTTCCTCTTGTCGTCTCCTTGGTGTCTCTTGTCGTCTCCTCGGTGTCTCTTGTCGTCTCCTCGGTGTCTCTTGTCATCTCCTCGGTGTCTCTTGTCTCCTCGGTGGCTCTTGTCGTCTCCTTGGTGTCTCTTGTCGTCTCCTCGGTGTCTCTTGTCTCCTCGGTGTCTCTTGTCGTCTCCTCGGTGTCTCTTGTCGTCTCCTCGGTGTCTCTTGTCGTCTCCTCGGTGTCTCTTGTCATCTCCTCGGTGTCTCCTGTCTCCTCGGTGTCTCTTGTCGTCTCCTCGGTGTCTCTTGTCGTCTCCTCGGTGTCTCTTGTCATCTCCTCGGTGTCTCTTGTCTTCTCGGTGTCTCTTGTCGTCTCCTTGGTGTCTCTTGTCGTCTCCTCAGTGTCTCTTGTCTCCTCGGTGTCTCTTGTTGTCTCCTCGGTGTCTCTTGTCGTCTCCTCGGTGTCTCTTGTCGTCTCCTCAGTGTCTCTTGTCTCCTCGGTGTCTCTTGTCGTCTCCTCGGTGTCTCTTGTCTCCTCGGTGTCTCTTGTCGTCTCCTCGGTGTCTCTTGTCGTCTCCTCGGTGTCTCTTGTCGTCTCCTCGGTGTCTCTTGTCATCTCCTCGGTGTTTCTTGTCTCCTCGGTGTCTCTTGTCGTCTCCTCGGTGTCTCTTGTCGTCTCCTCGGTGTCTCTTGTCATCTCCTCGGTGTCTCTTGTCTCCTCGGTGGCTCTTGTCGTCTCCTTGGTGTCTCTTGTCATCTCCTCAGTGTCTCTTGTCTCCTCGGTGTCTCTTGTTGTCTCCTCGGTGTCTCTTGTCGTCTTCTCGGTGTCTCTTGTCGTCTCCTCAGTGTCTCTTGTCTCCTCGGTGTCTCTTGTCGTCTCCTCGGTGTCTCTTGTCATCTCCTCGGTGTCTCTTGTCGTCTCCTCTGTGTCTCTTGTCGTCTCCTCGGTGGCTCTTGTCGTCTCCTTGGTGTCTCTTGTCATCTCCTCGGTGGCTCTTGTCTCCTCGGTGTCTCTTGTCGTCTCCTCGGTGTCTCTTGTCGTCTCCTCGGTGGCTCTTGTCGTCTCCTCGGTGTCTCTTGTCATCTCCTCGGTGTCTCTTGTCGTCTCCTCTGTGTCTCTTGTCGTCTCCTCGGTGGCTCTTGTCGTCTCCTCGGTGTCTCTTGTCATCTCCTCGGTGGCTCTTGTCTCCTCGGTGGCTCTTGTCGTCTCCTTGGTGTCTCTTGTCGTCTCATCAGTGTCTCTTGTCTCCTCGGTGTCTCTTGTTGTCTGCTCGGTGTCTCTTGTCGTCTCCTCGGTGTCTCTTGTCGTCTCCTCTGTGTCTCTTGTCGTCTCCTCGTATGCTCCGTACATCCTTCACAATGGCTCCTTTACTGGCCCGTGGCCCCAGAGGTCGGACTCCCTCATTGATCAGATTCCTGCCCATCCCAATGATAAGTTATGAGATAAAAGTAAGTGACCCCCTACTTTTACACCCAATTAATGCAGTTTGATCCTACAGTCCATGACTATACTGGCTCCAAGCCCCCCCCCCCCCCACAGAATAAATCCTAAATTCCTCTCCACATCCGATGTCTATATCATCCGACATTCCGCACAATAATTTGCTCTCGGTTTAATTGTCTCCGGACTTTTTCCAAATCGCTGTTTTTCATTCATTTTCACACTCGGAAAATTCTCATCATTTCTGCCCTTTAGAAAAACAACTTTCCGAAGTTCTTGCTTGTTATGTTTTGGCACAACAAAAGGTCAACGCTAACGTCTTCTCTAAACACGCGGCTTGCATCATCCCCCTCCCCGCGCTCCTGTCTTAGATCGGATCCTAATGGAGGCCAAAGATTTCGCCTAAAAAAAGTGTCACCAAACGCCGGGGACGGATGTAGCGGAGCTGAACTCTTCATGGAGACACAAAGAAGCCTTAGGGTGTGTTCAGACAGGTGGAATGTGCGCCCAGAAAACATGGGGCCACATTCCGTACACTTGAAAGTTCCAGCGGGCGCCAGAACCGCTATGACATGCGTCATTTCATAGACGGCAATGCATGTCCAAAGGAAATCCGCAGAAGGAATAGACAAGTCTGTGCGAACAGTGCAGCGGAATCCCACTGAAAGCAAGGGGACTCTGCTGCCACGGAATGTCTCTGCGGAATATTCCGGTGGCATTCTGCCATGTGAACATACCCTAATGCTGCACAATACAGACCTCCTCCCATTCCGCTCAATTCAGGCTATGCACACACGGGGGGATTTGGGCCATAAAATAATATATATATATATATATATATATATATATATACATATACCATATATACCGTATATACTTGAGTATTAGCCGTTCCGAATATAAGCCGAGGCCCCTAATTTCACCCCAAAAACCAAGGAAAAATTAATGACTCGACTATAAGCCTAGGGTGGGAAATACATAATCCATCACCCCCCCCCATGTCATCATCCCCCCCCCCCCGTCATTAACACCCCCATCATCACCACCGCCTGTCAATCCCTTCTCAGTGGTCTTCAACCTGCGGACCTCCAGTCGTTGCAAAACTACAACTCCCAGCATGCCCGGTTGTAGTTTTGAAACCTCTGGAGGTCCGCAGGTTGAAGACCACTGTGGCCTTCGTCATCATCCAGACACCCCCTTTAGTTTTCTACTCACCTCCCCTCGGTGGGAAGGAAGGGTGAGCTGGTCCGGGCCATCTATGCTGCAGGGACCGTCCGGTGGGGAGGGTTAGTCGTTCCGGGCTGTCCATTTTCACCGGGAGGCCCTCTTCTCCACTCCGGGTCGGCCCCGGACTAATGATGTTGCCTTGACGACGACGCGCAGGGACGTCCGTGCGCAGCAGATTTCAGTGACGTCCATGCGCATGAATGTCCCTGCGCGGTGGCGTCAATGCAGCATCACTAGTTTGGGGCCGGCCCGGAGCGGAGAAGAGGCCCCCCCCCCGGTGAAGATGGACCAGCCTGGAACGACTAACCCTCCCCATCGGACGGTCCCTGCAGCATAGATGACCCAGACGAGCTCACCCTTCCTTCCCACCGAGGGGAGGTGAGTAGAAAACTAAAGGGGGGGGGGGGGGGCTGGATGATGACGAAGGCCACAGTGGTCTTCAACCTGCGGACCTCCAGATGTTTCAAAACTACAACTCCCAGCATGACCAGACAGCCGATGGCTGTCCGTGCATGCTGGGAGTTGTAGTTTTGCAACATCTGGAGGTCCGCAGGTTGAAGACCACTGAGAAGAGATTGACAGGCGGAGATGGACGGCCCGGACCATCCCCTCGCAGCTAAGCCAGAAACGTTTTTTTTATTCACCCGAGGGGGCGAAGAACTTGGCTCATACTCGAATATATATATATATTTTTTTTAATTCTATTTCAGCGATTGGCTGCAGCAGACAACACACAAAGCCGGACGGCGGCCTCGGAGCTGTTGGTCGGAGATTGGGGCGGAACAGTACAGTATGTGACACGTTTCCCAGGTCCGAAAGTAAAAAAATAGTCTTCACTTTGTATCGGAGGAAACAGTCTTTTCCCGAAAGGGTTAAAGGGGTATTCCAGGCCAAAAGTTTTTTTTATATATCAACTGGCTCCGGAAAGTTAAACAGATTTGTAAATGACTTTGATTAAAAAATCTTAATCCTTCCAATAGTTATTAGCTTCTGAAGTTGAGTTGTTGTTTTCTGTCTAACTGTTCTCTGATGACTCACGTCCCGGGAGCTGTGCAGTTCCTATGGGGATATTCTCCCATCATGCACAGCTCCCGGGACATGACATCGTCATTGAGCAGTTAGACAGAAAACTTCAGAAGCTAATAACTATTGGAAGGATTAAGATTTTTTTAATAGAAGTAATTTACAAATCTGTTTAACTTTCCGGAGCCAGTTGATATATATAAAAAAAAGTTTTTGCCTGGAATACCCCTTTAATGAGGTGGCCTATATCATGACAACAAGTCACAATCAGATGGACGTGGCAGATCCTGATATCACTGGTGGCTTCTGCCCAGACCAGCCATAAAGGAGTACTCCGCTGCTCAGCGTTTGGACAAACTGTTCTGAACGCTGGAGCCGGCACCGGGAGGTCGTAATGTCAAAGCCCCGCCCCATCATGACGGCTGTCACGCCCCCTCCCATAGACTTGCATTGAGGGGGCGAAGTGTGATGTCATGAGGAGGAAGAGCTATGACGTCACGAGCTCCCAGCTCCAGTGTTCAGAGCCGTTTGTTCCAAACGCTGAGCAGCGGAGTATGCCCTTAAAGGGGTACTCCGGTGGAAAACTTTTTTTTTTTTAATGAAATGGTGCCAGAAAGTTAAACAGATTTGTAAATTACTTCTATTAAAAAATCTTAATCCTTCCAGTACTTATTAGTTGCTGAATACTACAGAGGAAATTATTTTCTTTTTGGAAGACAGTGCTCTCTGCTGACATCACGCTCACAGTGCTCTCTGCTGACATCTCTGTCCATTTTAGGAACTGTCCAGAGCAGCATATGTTTGCTAGGGGGATTTTCTCCTACTCTGAACAGTTCCTAAAATGGACAGCAGAGGTCAGCAGAGAGCACTGTGCTCGTGATGTCAGCAGAGAGCACTGTGGTCATGATATCAGAGAAATCTAAAAAGTAAAGAATTGCCTCTTTAGTATACAGCCCCTAATTAGTACTGGAAGGATTAAAGGGGTATTCCAGGCAAAAACTTTTTTTTATATATATCAACTGGCTCCAGAAAGTTAAACAGATTTGTAAATTACTTCTATTAAAAAATCTTAATCCTTCCAATAGTTATTAGCTTCTGAAGTTTTCTGTCTAACTGCTCAATGATGATGTTACCTCCCGGGAGCTGTGCATGATGGGAGAATATCCCCATAGGAACTGCACAGCTCCTGGGACGTGAGTCACCAGAGAGCAGTTAGACAGAAAACAACAACTTAACTTCAGAAGCTGATAACTATTGGAAGGATTAAGATTTTTTAATAGAAGTAATTTACAAATCTGTTTAACTTTCCGAAGCCAGTTGTTATATATAAAAAAAAGTTTGGGCCTGGAATACCCCTTTAAGATTATTTAATAGAAGTAATTTACAAATCTGTTTAACTTTCTGGCCCCAGTTGATTTAAGTTTTCCGCGGGAGTACCCCTTAAATATGAACAAAATGTTTTGGTAGACAACTAAAAACAGCAAAACTGGTGAAGACGCTTTTAGATAAGGTATAAAGCCCGATCCAGCGTCCAGTCACCTGGCGGAGAGGATCGGAGCTGTGGTTCTGTCTTTTCATCTGGAGGAATGAGGACTTTAAACGACGGACAAGGAAAGAATGTTCCTTCCTGTTAGAAAGCAGCTGTTCTCCTCCAAGACTCATCAAGCGTTGCCTCATCCTGAGCCATATTTAGAAAAAGAAAATCCCACACAGCTTTCCCGTGTGTGGTCCGAGCGATTAGTGAAGGGTAGAAAGAAATCCTGGATCGGTAAAGATGTCCCCGAGGCTGCAGTGCGACCGGCGAACGCTTAGTCAGTGGAGAACATAAAGTACTGTATATATTTATTATATTATTTAATATATATATATTTGACATATTTATTATATATATTTGACATATTTATTATATATATTTGACATATTTATTATATATATTTTACATATTTATATATAGGAACACGAAAAAAAAAATATCTGTAAAATTCAATTTTACCTCTGTTGGCTGTCCAGGCATGCTGGGAGTTGAAGTTTTGCAACTTCATTGGTGAAAGTGAAAATGGCCGAAGACTTAAAGGGGTACTCTGGTGGAAAGCTTTTTTTTTTTTTTTTTTAAATCAACTGGTGCCAGAAAGTTAAACAGATTTGTAAATGACTTCTATTAAAAAATCTTAATCCTTCCAGTACTTATTAGCTGCTGAATACTACAGAGGAAATTCTTTTCTTTTTGGAACACAGTGCTCTCTGCTGACATCTCTGTCCATTTTAAGAACTGTCCTTAGTAGGAGAAAATCCCCATAGAAAACATATGCTGCTCTGGACAGTTCCTAAAATGGACAGAGATGCCAGCAGAGAACACAGTGCTCGTGATGCCAGCAGGGAGCACTGTGTTGCAAAAAGAAAAGAATTTCCTCTGTAGTATTCAGCAGCTAATAAGTACTGGAAGGATTAAGATTTTTTTAATAGAAGTAATTTAGAAATCTGTTTAATTTTCTGGCACCAGTTGATAAAAAAAAAAAAAAAATAAATAAAAAGTTTTCCGCCGGAGTACCCCTGCTCAGTGTTTGGAACAAACTGCTCCAAAAGCTGGAGCCGGGACCTCGTGACATCATAGCCCCGCCCCTTCATGACATCCCGCCCTGCCCCCTCAGTGCAAGTCTGTGGGAGGGGGCGTGACAGCCGTCACGCCCCCTCCCATAGACTTACATTGAGGGGGTGGATGTGAGGGCATAAGGGGGCGGGGCTATGACATCACGCGCTCCCGGGACCGGCTCCAGCATTCAGAACAGTTTGTTCCAAACGCTGAGCAGCGGAGTACTCCTTTAAGGCTTGTCTGAGCAGAATCCACCAGTGATATCAGGATCTGCCACGTCCATCTGATTGTGACTTGTTGTCATGATATAGGCCACCTCATTAACCTTTTTGGGAAAAGACTATTTCCTCTGATACAAAGTGAAGACTGTTTTCTGACTTTTGGACCTGGGAAACGTGTCATTGTGTCGTGGATCTCAGGCTCAAGCTCATGTAAGAACCTCCCGGACTCGGGCAGCGCATCAATGATGAGGCCATAGTTTTCTCAGAAACGTGTAGAACACGGAAACACTGTGACGCCAACATCCACAACAGCCGTCCCGGCCTTCAATTAGGAATTTTTTTATACTTATTTGTTCCCCTTGACTTGTACTTGAAGGGGAAAGAAATCTGTGAGGACCAGGATCATAATACACCGGGGTCTATGACCAGGAAGAAAACCGACTGTAGATAGTGAAGACGTAGCAGATGTCTAAGTGTTGACATCAGACTTGAACCGTATCGCTGAGACTTCTTGTTGTCACAGCTGTCATGACTAAGCTGAAGTCTTGGCGTCCTCTGGACTTGGCCGTTCCTTGGACTCCAAAGCTGAGCCAGCATTACTAGGCTTCTTCAATGGTACCTCCAAGGTTGGCCAAGTCTCCGACCTACACCACCCTTCCATCCATCGGGGAACAGTAACCTGATCTCTCAGTAATTGAGAATAATTGTTTTATTGGCGGTATCATATTCAGAGGAACATTTTCCTGCACTTAGATGGGAAAGGTTAATAATATAAACCATGGCAGCACATGATGAGGTCAGATCTCCAGCAGGAGAAAGTCCATGACCCTGATGATTTTCTGACCCTTTCATAGTTAGACAACATTATGGTTCAAATCTGTAAGTGTTACCGACCCTTTAATTAAGAACGAAATTCTATTAAACTCATCAGAGAGAACTCCGGGCTCCGACTCCAGGACTTAACCAATGACGTCAGGGGCAGGTTCTCTGGTGGATTACAGGACCTGAGGGGTTAATGCACAAGCTGGAAAGTATGGCCGGGAAGACAAGGAGTTCTGACAATAAGCAGAAAGTTTAAGTGTTCCCCCGAGGTGAAGGATTAACCTTCCTACATTATGATCGCCAAACTGACAGCAGATCCAAAATGCTGAAATATACATGTTCACCAGAGATTATAGAGGAGGAGAAACGGGAAAACGGGGAGCGAAGGAACCGGGAGAAGAAAAACTGCAACTATGTGATGGAATGTGGGCAAATGGCTAAATATAATTATATCATAGGAGCAGTATTATAGTAGTCATGGTCTTGTATATAGGAGCAGTATTATAGTAGTTATATTCTTGTATATAGGGGGCAGTATTATAGTAGTTATATTCTTGTATATAGGGGGCAGTATTATAGTAGTTATATTCTTGTATATAGGAGCAGTATTATAGTAGTTATATTCTTGTATATAGGAGCAGTATTATAGTAATTATATTCTTGTATATAGGAGCAGTATTATAGTAGTCATGGTCTTGTATATAGGAGCAGTATTATAGTAGTTATATTCTTGTATATAGGAGGCAGTATTATAGTAGTTATATTCTTGTATATAGGAGGCAGTATTATAGTAGTTATATTCTTGTATATAGGAACAGTATTATAGTAGTTATATTCTTGTATATAGGAGGCAGTATTATAGTAGTTATATTCTTGTATATAGGAGCAGTATTATAGTAGATATATTTTTGTATATAGGAGCAGTATTATAGTAGTTATATTCTTGTATATAGGAGGCAGTATTATAGTAGTTATATTCTTGTATATAGGAGCAGTATTATAGTAGATATATTCTTGTATATAGGAGCAGTATTATCATAGTTATATTCTTGTATATAGGAGCAGTATTATAGTAGTTATATTCTTGTATATAGGAGCAGTATTATAGTAGTTATATTCTTGTATATAGGAGCAGTAATATAGTAATTATATTCTTGTATATAGGAGGCAGTATTATAGTAGGCATATTCTTGTATATAGGAGCAGTATTATAGTAGTTATATTCCTTTATATAGGAGGCAGTATTATAGTAGTTATATTCTTGTATATAGGAGCAGTATTATAGTAGTTATATTCTTGTATATAGGAGCAGTATTATAGTAGTAATATTCTTGTATATAGGAGCAGTATTATAGTAGTTATATTCCTTTATATAGGAGGCAGTATTATAGTAGTTATATTCTTGTATATAGGAGCAGTATTATAGTAGATATATTGTTGTATATAGGAGGCAGTATTATAGTAGTTATATTCTTGTATATAGGAGCAGTAATATAGTAATTATATTCTTGTATATAGGAGGCAGTATTATAGTAGGCATATTCTTGTATATAGGAGCAGTATTATAGTAGTTATATTCCTTTATATAGGAGGCAGTATTATAGTAGTTATATTCTTGTATATAGGAGCAGTATTATAGTAGTTATATTCTTGTATATAGGAGCAGTATTATAGTAGTAATATTCTTGTATATAGGAGCAGTATTATAGTAGTTATATTCCTTTATATAGGAGGCAGTATTATAGTAGTTATATTCTTGTATATAGGAGCAGTATTATAGTAGATATATTGTTGTATATAGGAGGCGGTATTATAGTAGATATATTCTTTTATATAGGAGCAGTATTATAGTAGTTATATTCTTGTATATAGGAGCAGTATTATAGTAGTTATATTCTTGTATATAGGAGCAGTATTATAGTAGATATATTCTTGTATATAGGAGCAGTATTATAGTAGTTATATTCTTGTATATAGGAGCATTATTATAGTAGTTATATTCTTGTATATAGGAGCAGTATTATAGTAGTTATATTCTTGTATATAGGAGTAGTATTATAGTAGTTATATTCTTGTATATAGGAGTAGTATTATAGTAGTTATATTCTTGTATATAGGAGCAGTATTATAGTAGTTATATTCTTGTATATAGGAGCAGTATTATAGTAGATATATTCTTGTATATAGGAGCAGTATTATAGTAGTTATATTCTTGCATATAGAATCAGCATTATAGTAGTTATATTCTTGCATATAGGAGCAGTATTATAGTAGTTATATTCTTGTATATAGGAGCAGTATTATAGTAGTTATATTCTTGTATATAGGAGGCAGTATTATAGTAGTTATATTCTTGTATATAGGAGGCAGTATTATAGTAGTTATATTCTTGTATATAGGAGCAGTATTATAGTAGTTATATTCTTGTATATAGGGGCAGTATTATAGTAGTTATATTCTTGTATATAGGAGCAGTATTATAGTAGTTATATTATTGTATATAGAATCAGCATTATAGTAGTTATATTCTTGCATATAGGAGCAGTATTATAGTAGTTATATTCTTGTATATAGGAGCAGTATTATAGTAGTTATATTCTTGTATATAGGAGGCAGTATTATAGTAGTTATATTCTTGTATATAGGAGGCAGTATTATAGTAGTTATATTCTTGTATATAGGAGCAGTATTATAGTAGTTATATTCTTGTATATAGGGGCAGTATTATAGTAGTTATATTCTTGTATATAGGAGCAGTATTATAGTAGTTATATTATTGTATATAGGAGCAGTATTATAGTAGTTATATTCTTGTATATAGGAGCAGTATTATAGTAGTTGTATTCTTGTATACAGGGGGCAGTATTATAGTAGTTATATTCTTGTATATAGGAGGCAGTATTATAGTAGTTATATTCTTGTATATAGGAGCAGTATTATAGTAGTTATATTCTTGTATATAGGAGGCAGTATTATAGTCGTTATATTCTTGTATATAGGAGGCAGTATTATAGTCGTTATATTCTTGTATATAGGAGGCAGTATTATAGTAGTTATATTCTTGTATATAGGAGCAGTATTATAGTAGTTATATTCTTGTATATAGGAGCAGTATTATAGTAGTTATATTCTTGTATATAGGAGCAGTATTATAGTAGTTATATTCTTGTATATAGGAGGCAATTTTTATTGTGCAAACAAACAAAATTACAATTAACATAATTTCTTACAATGCAAAACAAAAATAACAAGCATTGTACACACAATGACTACTCAACTAGAGTATGTACAGAGTAATATTAAACTTAGAAAGTCCACATTTGCTGGAAAAGGAAAAACACAAAAAATTTTATAAAATAACATGACATCATCTGTGTTAAACCAAAGAGACATTCCTCCATAATTTCCCATTATTTTGGTTCCTCCGTATCTCTAATGACTTTACCCACTGGAGCTCGGACATGATCTGTCTTACTGCTGTGATGTGGTGGAATGGCTCATTGTGTATGGACACTCTAGTTCTCATGTGCCAATGGTAATATTTAATGATTGTTATAATTATGTACATTGTCCCCCTGTCTACAGTCCTGTTACTGGATGGTACAGCATATACGATGTCAGGATACGTCAGGTTCTGCAGTAATGGGATGTTCAGCTTACTGGACACTTCTTCCCATATCCTCCTCCCGGCCCTGCAGTCAGATATGAAATGCTCCATGGTCTCCTCCTGCTGACAACCCAGAGGACAGTTCCTATCTGAGACACTTAGATATTTCAGGTTACCCCTGACAAAGAGCCTCCCATGGAGCGACAGCCAAGCTATGTCAAAGAATTTTGCAGGGAGTCGTTTCCCATTGAGGAACTTAAGACTTTCCTGTAAAGTGCTGGTCACACAGTCCCTCAAGGCAAGTGGAGAGCAGAAGAAAGCCCTACAAACCCTTACGTATAGATCCTTCCTTGGCTTACTCTCTATATAGGACTTCTCAATGCGCCATCTCTTCAGACATCTGAGCCCGTATTCCAGGTATGGGGGGAGGTAGTCACGCGTCCATCTCCCCCTCTTGAGACTGCCGCCTCGCACCCAAGACTCTGCAAAAGGCAATATCCAGTCCCTGATACTATTCGCCCACAGAGAGCTGTTTGAGTCCATGCAACCAAAATTAACTTTTAGAAACATGGAGTCAAAGAACACCCTTGGATTCAGCATATCCAACCCACCCTCTCTCCTCTGTAGGTAGGTGACCCCTCTTTTTATCAGGTTCAACCTGTTCCCCCAGAACATTTGGAAGAACAGGCTAAAGAGCCGAGCAGAGAAAGATTCTGGCAAAGGAAAAACAACAGAGACATACAAAAAGACAGGGACCAGGTAAGTCTTCAACATTTTAACCCTTTCTCTATAGGTCAGCCTCCAGTTCTTCCATTGCTGAACCTTTGCATTTCCGGCTTCCAACTTCTCTTCCCAATTTAATTTGGCGTTATCGTCCCTCCCGAATTTGACCCCTAGGATTTTAATATAGGAGGAGGCTCTCACAAATTGGAGCAGATCAAAGTCTGGATCAGAATCAGATATCCAGAGAGCTTGACTCTTCTCAAGGTTGACCAGAGACCCTGAGGCCTCCGAGTAACTTCTGATGGCTGCAGACAACATCTCCACCTCACGAGGCTCAGATATCACTACAGTCACATCATCCGCGTAGGCAACAACACTCAGGGGTAGGCAGTGGGGGACCGGCACCCCCTGAAAACCACACTCCTGCAGTGACCTCAGAAACGGATCTAAGGCAAACACATACAGCAGCGGACTCAGTGGGCAACCTTGTCTCACCCCCGCCTCAACCCTGAAGGTGTCACCTTGCCAACCATTGATCAGAGGAAAGCTCTCGGCCTCACAATACAAAGTCTTCAGCCAATCGATGAATTGTCCCGGAATACCGTACTTTGACAAAGTGGCCCATAGATACTCGTGATCTACTCTGTCAAAGGCTTTAGCCTGGTCAAGACTCACAACATATCTCCCACACCTCAGGGCTTTACATCTCTCAAACATCTCCCTTATGGAGATCACTGCCCCAGAGATGTTCCGCCCTTTTACTGTGCCATACTGACAGCCTGCCAACAGTGCCGGGGACAGACAAACTAACCTAGAAAACAGGATTTTTGCCAGAATCTTCCTGTCGACATTCAAGAGGGCAATCGGCCTCCAGTTCTTGATGTCACTCGGCTCTTTACCTTTAGACAGCAGAATCAGCGAGGACACTCTCATGGATGGAGGCATCAGGTGACTTTCTAGACAATTTGTGTAAACATCCACGAGGATTGGGGCCAAGAGGTCTCTGAATGTCTTATAGAATTCTGCTGTTATCCCATCTGGACCTGGTGCCTTCTTCAGATGTAACTTATCAATGGCCTCTTTGACCTCTGCCACCGTCAATTCTGCTGTCAAAGGAGAAAAGTCCAAATCATTAGTATCAGGGAGCGGAGTTGTCTCCAAGAATTGGGTCATCTTGTCTCTATCCAAAACCTTCCTCTGAAACAAGTCAGCATAGTACGATCTCACCACCCCCAGGATACCCTCCCGAGATTCCTGCAAAACACCCTGGGAGTCAGTGAGACCGGTGACAGATTTATTTGCCACCCGCTCCCGGCAATTCTCAAAGGGATCAGGAGACCCTAAGGACCCATAATCCCGTTCAAGAACCAGGGAGGTATACCTGCTGTACTGATACTGTCTTATCTCAGATTTCAGCCGGTCTATCCTTTGTTGGTCCCCACCAGCCGAATACAGTGACTCCAATTCTTTGCGCAGCTTGAGATACTGGCCATACTTACTCTTCCCCTTTATAACTGACAGTCTCTTTAAGAGGGTTCTGATCTCATCCTTGACATCCTCCCACCAGGCGGCCATATCATCATAGAAGTCCACCCTCTCTAGTTGACCCTGTATAAGAGAGTGAACCTGCCTCTGCACAGAAGGATCCTCTAATAGGCTGGAATTCAGTCTCCACAACCCTCTACCTGTCTCAGGACACCGTGTGACACCCAAACAGAAATATAAGGCCAGATGGTCAGAATAAGTGTCACGATGCCGGCTGGCAGGTAGTGGACCCTCTGTGCCAGAGAGGGATTGGCGTGGACCGTGCTAGTGGACCGGTTCTAAGCCACTACTGGTTTTCACCAGAGCCCGCCGCAAAGCGGGATGGTCTTGCTGCGGCGGTAGTGACCAGGTCGTATCCACTAGCAACGGCTCACCTCTCTGGCTGCTGAAGATAGGCGCGGTACAAGGGAGTAGGCAGAAGCAAGGTCGGACGTAGCAGAAGGTCGGGGCAGGCAGCAAGGATCGTAGTCAGGGGCAACGGCAGAAGGTCTGGAAACACAGGCAAGGAACACACAAGGAACGCTTTCACTGGCACTAAGGCAACAAGATCCGGCAAGGGAGTGCAAGGGAAGTGAGGTAATATAGGGAAGTGCACAGGTGAAAACCCTAATTGGAACCACTGCGCCAATCAGCGGCGCAGTGGCCCTTTAAATCACAGAGACCCGGCGCGCGCGCGCCCTAGGGAGCGGGGCCGCGCGCGCCGGGACAGAACAGACGGGGAGAGAGTCAGGTAGGGGAGCCGGGGTGCGCATCGCGAGCGGGCGCTACCCGCATCGCGAATCGCATCCCGGCTGGCAGCGGGATCGCAGCGCCCCGGGTCAGAGGACGTGACCGGAGCGCTGCAGCGGAGGGAGTGAAGCGAGCGCTCCGGGGAGGAGCGGGGACCCGGAGCGCTCGGCGTAACAGTACCCCCCCCCTTGGGTCTCCCCCTCTTCTTGGAGCCTGAGAACCTGAGGAGCAGACTTTTGTCAAGGATGTTGTCCTCAGGTTCCCAGGATCTCTCTTCAGGACCACAACCCTCCCAGTCTACTAAAAAAAAATTTTTCCCTCTGACCTTTTTGGCAGCCAAAATTTCCTTGACCGAGAAGACGTCCGAGGAGCCGGAAACAGGAGTGGGAGGAACAGATTTGGGAGAAAAACGGTTGAGGATGAGTGGTTTGAGAAGAGAGACGTGAAAGGCATTAGGGATACGAAGAGAAGGAGGAAGAAGAAGTTTATAAGAGGCAGGATTAATTTGACACAAAATTTTGAAAGGACCAAGATAGCGTGGTCCCAACTTGTAGCTAGGGACACGGAAGCGGACATATTTAGCGGAGAGCCATACCTTGTCTCCAGGGGAAAAAACGGGGGGAGCTCTTCTTTTCTTATCCGCGAACCTCTTCATGCGTGAAGAAGCCTGTAAGAGAGAATTTTGGGTCTCTCTCCATATAATGGAAAGGTCACGAGAAATTTCATCCACAGCGGGCAGACCAGAGGGCAAGGGGGTAGGGAGGGGGGGAAGAGGGTGACGGCCGTACACCACGAAAAATGGGGATTTGGAGGAAGATTCAGAGACCCTGAAGTTATACGAGAATTCGGCCCATGGAAGGAGATCTGCCCAGTCATCCTGGCGGGAGGAAACAAAATGTCGCAAATAATCACCCAGGATCTGGTTAATTCTTTCTACTTGTCCATTGGACTGGGGATGATATGCAGAGGAAAAATTTAATTTAATCTTGAGTTGTTTACAGAGAGCCCTCCAGAATTTAGACACGAATTGGACCCCTCTATCCGAGACAATCTGCGTAGGCAACCCGTGAAGACGAAAAATGTGTACAAAAAATTGTTTAGCCAACTGAGGCGCAGAAGGAAGACCAGGAAGAGGGATGAAATGTGCCATTTTGGAGAATCGATCAACGACCACCCAAATAACGGTGTTGCCACGGGAAGGGGGTAAATCAGTAATAAAATCCATACCAATCAGAGACCAAGGCTGTTCGGGGACAGGCAGAGGATGAAGAAAACCAGCGGGCTTCTGGCGAGGAGTCTTATCCCGGGCACAGATAGTGCAGGCTCGCACAAAGTCCCCAACATCCGTCTCCAGAGTCGGCCACCAATAGAAGCGGGAGATGAGTTGCACAGATTTCTTGATGCCCGCATGACCTGCGAGATGGGAGGAGTGACCCCATTTGAGGATTCCGAGGCGTTGGCGTGGAGAAACAAAGGTCTTTCCTGGAGGAGTCTGCCTGATGGAGGCAGGAGAAGTGGAGATCAGGCAGTCAGGTGGAATGATGTGTTGCGGAGGGAGATCAACTTCTGAGGCATCCGAGGAACGAGAGAGAGCATCGGCCCTAATGTTCTTATCGGCAGGACGAAAGTGAATCTCAAAATTAAATCGGGCAAAGAACAGAGACCACCGGGCCTGGCGAGGATTCAGCCGTTGGGCAGACTGGAGGTAGGAGAGGTTCTTGTGGTCGGTGTAGATAATAACAGGAAATCTTGATCCCTCCAGCAGATGCCTCCATTCCTCAAGTGCTAATTTAATGGCTAGAAGCTCTCGATCCCCGATGGAGTAGTTCCTCTCCGCTGGAGAGAAGGTCCTAGAGAAAAAACCACAAGTGACAGCATGCCCGGAAGAATTTTTTTGTAGAAGAACAGCTCCAGCTCCCACTGAGGAGGCATCAACCTCCAATAGGAAGGGTTTGGAAGGGTCAGGTCTGGAGAGCACGGGAGCCGAAGAAAAGGCAGACTTGAGTCGTTTAAAGGAGTCTTCTGCTTGAGGAGGCCAGGACTTGGGATCAGCATTTTTTTAGGTTAAAGCCACGATAGGAGCCACAATGGTAGAAAAATGTGGAATAAATTGCCTGTAATAATTGGCGAACCCCAAAAAGCGTTGGATAGCACGGAGTCCGGAGGGGCGTGGCCAATCTAAGACGGCAGAGAGTTTGTCTGGATCCATCTGTAGTCCCTGGCCAGAGACCAAATATCCTAGAAAAGGAAGAGATTGGCATTCAAACAGACATTTCTCAATTTTGGCATAGAGTTGGTTGTCACGAAGTCTCTGAAGAACCATACGGACATGCTGGCGGTGTTCTTCTAGATTGGCAGAAAAAATTAGGATATCGTCCAGATATACAACAACACAGGAGTATAACAGATCACGAAAAATTTCATTGACAAAGTCTTGGAAGACGGCAGGGGCATTGCACAGGCCAAAGGGCATGACCAGATACTCAAAGTGTCCATCTCTGGTGTTAAATGCCGTTTTCCACTCGTCCCCCTCTCTGATGCGGATGAGGTTATAGGCGCCTCTTAAGTCCGATTTAGTGAAGATGTGGGCACCTTGGAGGCGATCAAAGAGTTCAGAGATGAGGGGTAAGGGGTAGCGGTTCTTAACCGTGATTTTATTAAGACCGCGGTAGTCAATGCAAGGACGTAGGGAGCCATCTTTTTTGGACACAAAGAAAAATCCGGCTCCGGCAGGAGAGGAGGATTTACGGATAAAGCCCTTTTTTAGATTCTCCTGGACGTATTCGGACATGGCAAGAGTCTCTGGGGCAGAGAGAGGATAAATTCTGCCCCGGGGTGGAGTAGTACCCGGGAGGAGGTCGATAGGGCAATCATAAGGCCTGTGAGGAGGTAGAGTCTCAGCTTGTTTTTTGCAGAAAACATCCGCGAAGTCCATATAGGCCTTAGGGAGACCGGTTACTGGAGGAACCACAGAGTTACGGCAAGGGTTACTGGGAACCGGTTTTAGACAGTTCTTGGAACAAGAGGACCCCCAACTCTTGATCTCCCCAGTGGACCAATCCAGGGTTGGGGAATGAAGTTGAAGCCAGGGAAGTCCAAGGAGAATCTCCGAGGTGCAATTGGGGAGGACCAAAAGTTCAATCCTCTCATGATGAGATCCGATGCTCATAAGAAGGGGCTCCGTGCGGAAACGTATGGTACAGTCCAATCTTTCATTATTTACACAATTGATGTAGAGGGGTCTGGCGAGACTGGTCACCGGGATGTTGAACCTGTTGACGAGAGAGGCCAAAATAAAATTTCCTGCAGATCCAGAGTCCAAGAAGGCCACTGTAGAGAAGGAGAAGGCAGAGGCAGACATCCGCACAGGCACAGTAAGACGTGGAGAAGCAGAGTAGACATCAAGGACTGTCTCACCTTTGTGCGGAGTCAGCGTACGTCTTTCCAGGCGGGGAGGACGGATAGGACAATCCCTCAGGAAGTGTTCGGTGTTACGCCGAGCGCTCCGGGTCCCCGCTCCTCCCCGGAGCGCTCGCTTCACTCCCTCCGCTGCAGCGCTCCGGTCACGTCCTCTGACCCGGGGCGCTGCGATCCTGCTGCCAGCCGGGATGCGATTCGCGATGCGGGTAGCGCCCGCTCGCGATGCGCACCCCGGCTCCCCTACCTGACTCGCTCCCCGTCTGTTCTGTCCCGGCGCGCGCGGCCCCGCTCCCTAGGGCGCGCGCGCGCCGGGTCTCTGCGATTTAAAGGGCCACTGCGCCGCTGATTGGCGCAGTGGTTCCAATTAGGGTTTTCACCTGTGCACTTCCCTATATTACCTCACTTCCCTTGCACTCCCTTGCCGGATCTTGTTGCCTTAGTGCCAGTGAAAGCGTTCCTTGTGTGTTCCTTGCCTGTGTTTCCAGACCTTCTGCCATTGCCCCTGACTACGATCCTTGCTGCCTGCCCCGACCTTCTGCTACGTCCGACCTTGCTTCTGCCTACTCCCTTGTACCGCGCCTATCTTCAGCAGCCAGAGAGGTGAGCCGTTGCTAGTGGATACGACCTGGTCACTACCGCCGCAGCAAGACCATCCCGCTTTGCGGCGGGCTCTGGTGAAAACCAGTAGTGGCTTAGAACCGGTCCACTAGCACGGTCCACGCCAATCCCTCTCTGGCACAGAGGGTCCACTACCTGCCAGCCGGCATCGTGACAGTAGATCCGGCCATGGATCCCGCTGAAGTTCCTCTGCCAGTTGTCGCTGACCTCACCACGGTGGTCGCCCAGCAGTCACAACAGATAGCGCAACAAGGCCAACAGCTGTCTCAACTGACCGTTATGCTACAACAGTTGCTACCACAGCTTCAGCAGTCATCTCCTCCGCCAGCTCCTGCACCTCCTCCGCAGCGAGTGGCCGCTCCTGGGATACGCTTATCCTTGCCGGATAAATTTGATGGGGACTCTAAGTTTTGCCGTGGCTTTCTTTCCCAATGTTCCCTGCATCTGGAGATGATGTCGGACCTGTTTCCCACTGAAAGGTCTAAGGTGGCTTTCGTAGTCAGTCTTCTGTCCGGAAAAGCCCTGTCATGGGCCACACCGCTCTGGGACCGCAATGACCCCGTCACTGCCTCTGTACACTCCTTCTTCTCGGAAATCCGAAGTGTCTTTGAGGAACCTGCCCGAGCCTCTTCTGCTGAGACTGCCCTGTTGAACCTGGTCCAGGGTAATTCTTCCGTTGGCGAGTATGCCGTACAATTCCGTACACTTGCTTCAGAATTGTCCTGGAATAATGAGGCCCTCTGCGCGACCTTCAAAAAAGGCCTATCCAGCAACATTAAAGATGTTCTGGCCGCACGAGAAATTCCTGCTAATCTACATGAACTTATTCACCTAGCCACTCGCATTGACATGCGTTTTTCTGAAAGGCGTCAGGAACTCCGCCAAGATATGGACTCTGTTCGCACGAGGCGTTTCGTCTCCTCGGCTCCTCTCTCCTCTGGTCCCCTGCAATCTGTTCCTGTGCCTCCCGCCGTGGAGGCTATGCAGGTCGACCGGTCTCGCCTGACACCTCAAGAGAGGACACGACGCCGTATGGAGAACCTCTGCCTGTACTGTGCTAGTACCGAACACTTCCTGAGGGATTGTCCTATCCGTCCTCCCCGCCTGGAAAGACGTACGCTGACTCCGCACAAAGGTGAGACAGTCCTTGATGTCTACTCTGCTTCTCCACGTCTTACTGTGCCTGTGCGGATGTCTGCCTCTGCCTTCTCCTTCTCTACAGTGGCCTTCTTGGACTCTGGATCTGCAGGAAATTTTATTTTGGCCTCTCTCGTCAACAGGTTCAACATCCCAGTGACCAGTCTCGCCAGACCCCTCTACATCAATTGTGTAAATAATGAAAGATTGGACTGTACCATACGTTTCCGCACGGAGCCCCTTCTTATGAGCATCGGATCTCATCATGAGAGGATTGAACTTTTGGTCCTCCCCAATTGCACCTCGGAGATTCTCCTTGGACTTCCCTGGCTTCAACTTCATTCCCCAACCCTGGATTGGTCCACTGGGGAGATCAAGAGTTGGGGGTCCTCTTGTTCCAAGAACTGTCTAAAACCGGTTCCCAGTAACCCTTGCCGTAACTCTGTGGTTCCTCCAGTAACCGGTCTCCCTAAGGCCTATATGGACTTCGCGGATGTTTTCTGCAAAAAACAAGCTGAGACTCTACCTCCTCACAGGCCTTATGATTGCCCTATCGACCTCCTCCCGGGTACTACTCCACCCCGGGGCAGAATTTATCCTCTCTCTGCCCCAGAGACTCTTGCCATGTCCGAATACGTCCAGGAGAATCTAAAAAAGGGCTTTATCCGTAAATCCTCCTCTCCTGCCGGAGCCGGATTTTTCTTTGTGTCCAAAAAAGATGGCTCCCTACGTCCTTGCATTGACTACCGCGGTCTTAATAAAATCACGGTTAAGAACCGCTACCCCTTACCCCTCATCTCTGAACTCTTTGATCGCCTCCAAGGTGCCCACATCTTCACTAAATTGGACTTAAGAGGCGCCTATAACCTCATCCGCATCAGAGAGGGGGACGAGTGGAAAACGGCATTTAACACCAGAGATGGACACTTTGAGTATCTGGTCATGCCCTTCGGACTGTGCAATGCCCCTGCCGTCTTCCAAGACTTTGTCAATGAAATTTTTCGTGATCTGTTATACTCCTGTGTTGTGGTATATCTGGACGATATCCTAATTTTTTCTGCCAATCTAGAAGAACACCGCCAGCATGTCCGTATGGTTCTTCAGAGACTTCGTGACAACCAACTCTATGCCAAAATTGAGAAATGTCTGTTTGAATGCCAATCTCTTCCTTTTCTAGGATATTTGGTCTCTGGCCAGGGACTACAGATGGATCCAGACAAACTCTCTGCCGTCTTAAATTGGCCACGCCCCTCCGGACTCCGTGCTATCCAACGCTTTTTGGGGTTCGCCAATTATTACAGGCAATTTATTCCACATTTTTCTACCATTGTGGCTCCTATCGTGGCTTTAACCAAGAAAAATGCTGATCCCAAGTCCTGGCCTCCTCAAGCAGAAGACGCCTTTAAACGACTCAAGTCTGCCTTTTCTTCGGCTCCCGTGCTCTCCAGACCTGACCCTTCCAAACCCTTCCTATTGGAGGTTGATGCCTCCTCAGTAGGAGCTGGAGCTGTTCTTCTACAAAAAAATCCTTCCGGGCATGCTGTCACTTGTGGTTTTTTCTCTAGGACCTTCTCTCCAGCGGAGAGGAACTACTCCATCGGGGATCGAGAGCTTCTAGCCATTAAATTAGCACTTGAGGAATGGAGGCATCTGCTGGAGGGATCAAGATTTCCTGTTATTATCTACACCGACCACAAGAACCTCTCCTACCTCCAGTCGGCCCAACGGCTGAATCCTCGCCAGGCCCGGTGGTCTCTGTTCTTTGCCCGATTTAATTTTGAGATTCACTTTCGTCCTGCCGATAAGAACATTAGGGCCGATGCTCTCTCTCGTTCCTCGGATGCCTCAGAAGTTGATCTCCCTCCGCAACACATCATTCCACCTGACTGCCTGATCTCCACTTCTCCTGCCTCCATCAGGCAGACTCCTCCAGGAAAGACCTTTGTTTCTCCACGCCAACGCCTCGGAATCCTCAAATGGGGTCACTCCTCCCATCTCGCAGGTCATGCGGGCATCAAGAAATCTGTGCAACTCATCTCTTGCTTCTATTGGTGGCCGACTCTGGAGACGGATGTTGGGGACTTTGTGCGAGCCTGCACTATCTGTGCCCGGGATAAGACTCCTCGCCAGAAGCCCGCTGGTTTTCTTCATCCTCTGCCTGTCCCCGAACAGCCTTGGTCTCTGATTGGTATGGATTTTATTACTGATTTACCCCCTTCCCGTGGCAACACCGTTATTTGGGTGGTCGTTGATCGATTCTCCAAAATGGCACATTTCATCCCTCTTCCTGGTCTTCCTTCTGCGCCTCAGTTGGCTAAACAATTTTTTGTACACATTTTTCGTCTTCACGGGTTGCCTACGCAGATTGTCTCGGATAGAGGGGTCCAATTCGTGTCTAAATTCTGGAGGGCTCTCTGTAAACAACTCAAGATTAAATTAAATTTTTCCTCTGCATATCATCCCCAGTCCAATGGACAAGTAGAAAGAATTAACCAGATCCTGGGTGATTATTTGCGACATTTTGTTTCCTCCCGCCAGGATGACTGGGCAGATCTCCTTCCATGGGCCGAATTTTCGTATAACTTCAGGGTCTCTGAATCTTCCTCCAAATCCCCATTTTTCGTGGTGTACGGCCGTCACCCTCTTCCCCCCCTCCCTACCCCCTTGCCCTCTGGTCTGCCCGCTGTGGATGAAATTTCTCGTGACCTTTCCATTATATGGAGAGAGACCCAAAATTCTCTCTTACAGGCTTCTTCACGCATGAAGAGGTTCGCGGATAAGAAAAGAAGAGCTCCCCCCGTTTTTTCCCCTGGAGACAAGGTATGGCTCTCCGCTAAATATGTCCGCTTCCGTGTCCCTAGCTACAAGTTGGGACCACGCTATCTTGGTCCTTTCAAAATTTTGTGTCAAATTAATCCTGTCTCTTATAAACTTCTTCTTCCTCCTTCTCTTCGTATCCCTAATGCCTTTCACGTCTCTCTTCTCAAACCACTCATCCTCAACCGTTTTTCTCCCAAATCTGTTCCTCCCACTCCTGTTTCCGGCTCCCTCGGACGTCTTCTCGGTCAAGGAAATTTTGGCTGCCAAAAAGGTCAGAGGGAAAAATTTTTTTTTAGTAGACTGGGAGGGTTGTGGTCCTGAAGAGAGATCCTGGGAACCTGAGGACAACATCCTTGACAAAAGTCTGCTCCTCAGGTTCTCAGGCTCCAAGAAGAGGGGGAGACCCAAGGGGGGGGGGGTACTGTTACGCCGAGCGCTCCGGGTCCCCGCTCCTCCCCGGAGCGCTCGCTTCACTCCCCTCCGCTGCAGCGCTCCGGTCACGTCCTCTGACCCGGGGCGCTGCGATCCTGCTGCCAGCCGGGATGCGATTCGCGATGCGGGTAGCGCCCGCTCGCGATGCGCACCCCGGCTCCCCTACCTGACTCGCTCCCCGTCTGTTCTGTCCCGGCGCGCGCGGCCCCCGCTCCCTAGGGCGCGCGCGCGCCGGGTCTCTGCGATTTAAAGGGCCACTGCGCCGCTGATTGCGCAGTGGTTTCCAATTAGGGTTTTCACCTGTGCACTTCCCTATATTACCTCACTTCCCTTGCACTCCCTTGCCGGATCTTGTTGCCTTAGTAGCCAGTGAAAGCGTTCCTTGTGTGTTCCTTGCCTGTGTTTCCAGACCTTCTGCCGTTGCCCCTGACTACGATCCTTGCTGCCTGCCCCGACCTTCTGCTACGTCCGACCTTGCTTCTGCCTACTCCCTTGTACCGCGCCTATCTTCAGCAGCCAGAGAGGTGAGCCGTTGCTAGTGGATACGACCTGGTCACTACCGCCGCAGCAAGACCATCCCGCTTTGCGGCGGGCTCTGGTGAAAACCAGTAGTGGCTTAGAACCGGTCCACTAGCACGGTCCACGCCAATCCCTCTCTGGCACAGAGGGTCCACTACCTGCCAGCCGGCATCGTGACATTCGGTACTAGCACAGTACAGGCAGAGGTTCTCCATACGGCGTCGTGTCCTCTCTTGAGGTGTCAGGCGAGACCGGTCGACCTGCATAGCCTCCACGGCGGGAGGCACAGGAACAGATTGCAGGGGACCAGAGGAGAGAGGAGCCGAGGAGACGAAACGCCTCGTGCGAACAGAGTCCATATCTTGGCGGAGTTCCTGACGCCTTTCAGAAAAACGCATGTCAATGCGAGTGGCTAGGTGAATAAGTTCATGTAGATTAGCAGGAATTTCTCGTGCGGCCAGAACATCTTTAATGTTGCTGGATAGGCCTTTTTTGAAGGTCGCGCAGAGGGCCTCATTATTCCAGGACAATTCTGAAGCAAGTGTACGGAATTGTACGGCATACTCGCCAACGGAAGAATTACCCTGGACCAGGTTCAACAGGGCAGTCTCAGCAGAAGAGGCTCGGGCAGGTTCCTCAAAGACACTTCGGATTTCCGAGAAGAAGGAGTGTACAGAGGCAGTGACGGGGTCATTGCGGTCCCAGAGCGGTGTGGCCCATGACAGGGCTTTTCCGGACAGAAGACTGACTACGAAAGCCACCTTAGACCTTTCAGTGGGAAACAGGTCCGACATCATCTCCAGATGCAGGGAACATTGGGAAAGAAAGCCACGGCAAAACCTTAGAGTCCCCATCAAATTTATCCGGCAAGGATAAGCGTATCCCAGGAGCGGCCACTCGCTGCGGAGGAGGTGCAGGAGCTGGCGGAGGAGATGACTGCTGAAGCTGTTGGTAGCAACTGTTGTAGCATAAGGGTCAGTTGAGACAGCTGTTGGCCTTGTTGCGCTATCTGTTGTGACTGCTGGGCGACCACCGTGGTGAGGTCAGCGACAACTGGCAGAGGAACTTCAGCGGGATCCATGGCCGGATCTACTGTCACGATGCCGGCTGGCAGGTAGTGGACCCTCTGTGCCAGAGAGGGATTGGCGTGGACCGTGCTAGTGGACCGGTTCTAAGCCACTACTGGTTTTCACCAGAGCCCGCCGCAAAGCGGGATGGTCTTGCTGCGGCGGTAGTGACCAGGTCGTATCCACTAGCAACGGCTCACCTCTCTGGCTGCTGAAGATAGGCGCGGTACAAGGGAGTAGGCAGAAGCAAGGTCGGACGTAGCAGAAGGTCGGGGCAGGCAGCAAGGATCGTAGTCAGGGGCAACGGCAGAAGGTCTGGAAACACAGGCAAGGAACACACAAGGAACGCTTTCACTGGCACTAAGGCAACAAGATCCGGCAAGGGAGTGCAAGGGAAGTGAGGTAATATAGGGAAGTGCACAGGTGAAAACCCTAATTGGAACCACTGCGCCAATCAGCGGCGCAGTGGCCCTTTAAATCGCAGAGACCCGGCGCGCGCGCGCCCTAGGGAGCGGGGCCGCGCGCGCCGGGACAGAACAGACGGGGGAGAGAGTCAGGTAGGGGAGCCGGGGTGCGCATCGCGAGCGGGCGCTACCCGCATCGCGAATCGCATCCCGGCTGGCAGCGGGATCGCAGCGCCCCGGGTCAGAGGACGTGACCGGAGCGCTGCAGCGGAGGGAGTGAAGCGAGCGCTCCGGGGAGGAGCGGGGACCCGGAGCGCTCGGCGTAACAATAAGGGACGATCTTCTCATCTTTCTCACCAATCGTCTCTGTAGGACTAACCAGAGCCAAATCTATCCACCTGCTTCTTCCACCACAAAAATAGGTAAACTTTGCCTTCCGACCACCCTGCACAAACACATCTGACAACCCGGCCTGTAGAATGATTTGGTTTAAGACCTTGGAGTCTCGTGTTAGAGGTCTATTAGAGGATCTGTCACTAGTTGTTCTGGAGGCATTAAAATCTCCAGCCAAGATGACGGGGACAGACGTGAAGAGATATGGCTTCACTTCATTATAAAGGTTAACCCTTTCAGTCACTGTCTGTGAACCATAGATATTAATGAGTCGGAGCCTTCTACCCCGAATAGTAACTTCTAGCATTAGGCACCTTCCCATCAATACCTCTGTCAGCCTATGTACAGTTACATCATTGGTGGTAAACAGGATAGAGACCCCGGCACTTGGTTCCACAGCCAGTGACCAAAAGGATGGACCAGACCGCCATTCCCGCTCTGCCTCACGTAACAGTCCTTGAGTATTTAAACGTGTCTCCTGTAAGAAGAAGATGTCAGCATCAATAGACTTTAGATGGTCATATACGACGTGTCTGGTCCTCCTCACTCTGACACTGTTCACATTACTGGAGAACACTTTAAGGGTAAAGTCGGCCATCATAACAAAGGAAAGCAGAAGAAGCAGATATGTCACCCCCATCATCACAGATCTGAGTCCGAGCCCTCCTGCTGACCACCTGTT